>NC_091389.1:7692014-7873922 GCF_038502225.1 Cherax quadricarinatus | reverse complement strand
TATGCTTGTACATGTATGTGTAGTGTGACCTAAGTGTAAGTAGAAGTAGCAAGATGTACCTGAAATCTTGCATGTGTATGAGACAGAAAAAACGACACCAGCAATCCTACCATCATGTAAAACAATTACAGGCTTTCGCTTTACACTCACTTGGCAGGACGGTACTACCTCCCTGGGTGGTTGCTGTCTACCAACCTGCTACCACAGGACAGTAGTACCTCCCTGGGCAGTTGCTGTCTACCAACCTACTACCACAGGATGGTAGTACCTCCCTGGGTGGTTGCTGTCTACCAACCTACTACCACAGGATGGTAGTACCTCCCTGGGCGGTTGCTGTCTACCAACCTACTACCACAGGATGGTAGTACCTCCCTGGGCGGTTGCTGTCTACCAACCTACTACCACAGGATGGTAGTACCTCCCTGGGTGGTTGCTGTCTACCAACCTACTACCACAGGACAGTAGTACCTCCCTGGGTGGTTGCTGTCTACCAGCCTACTACCACAGGATGGTAGCACCTCCCTGGGTGGTTGCTGTCTACCAACCTACTACCACAGGACAGTAGTACCTCCCTGGGTGGTTGCTGTCTACCAACCTACTACCACAGGACAGTAGTACCTCCCTGGGTGGTTTTTGTCTACCAACCTACTACCACAGGACAGTAGTACCTCCCTGGGTGGTTGTTGTCTACCAACCTACTACCACAGGACAGTAGTACCTCCCTGGGTTGTTGTCTACCAACCTACTACCACAGGATGGTAGTACCTCCCTGGGTGGTTGTTGTCTACCAACCTACTACCACAGGATGGTAGTACCTCCCTGGGTGGTTGTTGTCTACCAACCTACTACCACAGGATGGTAGTACCTCCCTGGGTGGTTGTTGTCTACCAACCTACTACCACAGGACAGTAGAACCTCCCTGGGTGGTTGTTGTCTACCAACCTACTACCACAGGACAGTAGTACCTCCCTGGGTGGTTGCTGTCTACCAACCTACTACCACAGGATGGTATTACCTCCCTGGGTGGTTGCTGTCTACCAACCTACTACCACAGGATGGTAGTACCTCCCTGGGTGGTTGCTGTCTACCAACCTACTACCACAGGATGGTAGCACCTCCCTGGGTGGTTGTTGTCTACCAACCTACTACCACAGGACGGTAGTACCTCCCTGGGTGGTTGCTGTCTACCAGCCTTCTACCACAGGACGGTAGTACCTCCCTGGGTGGTTGCTGTCTACCAGCCTACTACCACAGGATGGTAGCACCTCCCTGGGTGGTTGCTGTCTACCAACCTACTACCACAGGACAGTAGTACCTCCCTGGGTGGTTGCTGTCTACCAACCTACTACCACAGGACAGTAGTACCTTCCTGGGTGGTTGTTGTCTACCAATCTACTACCTCAGGACAGTAGTACCTCCCTGGGTGGTTGTTGTCTACCAACCTACTACCACAGGACAGTAGTACCTCCCTGGGTGGTTGTTGTCTACCAACCTACTACCACAGGATGGTAGTACCTCCCTGGGTGGTTGTTGTCTACCAACCTACTACCACAGGACAGTAGAACCTCCCTGGGTGGTTGTTGTCTACCAACCTACTACCACAGGACAGTAGTACCTCCCTGGGTGGTTGCTGTCTACCAACCTACTACCACAGGATGGTAGTACCTCCCTGGGTGGTTGCTGTCTACCAACCTACTACCACAGGACAGTAGTACCTCCCTGGGTGGTTGCTGTCTACCAACCTACTACCACAGGATGGTAGTACCTCCCTGGGTGGTTGCTGTCTACCAACCTACTACCACAGGATGGTAGTACCTCCCTGGGTGGTTGCTGTCTACCAACCTACTACCACAGGATGGTAGTGCCTCCCTGGGTGGTTGTTGTCTACCAACCTACTACCACAGGATGGTAGTACCTCCCTGGGTGGTTGCTGTCTACCAACCTACTACCACAGGATGGTAGTGCCTCCCTGGGTGGTTGCTGTCTACCAACCTACTACCACAGGACGTTGTTGACTTCAGAAAAATATTCTCTACCATTTTATAAGAAAAACAAAATTCTGGACTCCAAAAGGGTTAAATCTGTGAATGGTTTGATAATGTGTCTTAAATCTGTGAATTATTTTAATGTCTTATACACGTATGTGAATGTTTTGATAGTGCAGTGGTACCCTGTGTTTCGTACAGCTCCCAACTTCAACAATTATGTAAGTGTATTTTTGTAAGTGCTTTTGTAAGTGCATTTTTGGGGTTCTGAAATAGGCTAATCTAATTTATATTATTCCTTATGGGAACAGATATGTTCGGTAATGGCACTCGAACAGACTTCTGGAACGAATTATGGCCGAAACTTGGGATTCCTCTGTAAACAGTAAGATGGACCCTATCGTGAAATATACCTGGAGTATACCTGGAGAGGGTTTTGAGGGGTCAATGCCCCCGCAGCCTGGTCTGAGACCAGGCCTCATGGTGGATCAGGGCCTGATCGACCAGGCTGTTACTGCTGACCGCATGCAACTCGATGTACAAACCACACCCCGGCTGGTCAGGTACTGACTTCAGGTGCCTGTCCAGCACTTTCTTGAAGACAGCCAGGGGTCTTGGAGACAGCCAGGGGTCTTGAAGACAGCCAAGGGTCTTGAAGACAGCCAGGGGTCTTGAAGACATCCAGGGGTCTTGAAGACATCCAGGGGTCTTGGAGACAGCCAGGAGTCTTGAAGACAGCCAGGGGTCTTGACAACAGCCAGGGGTCTTGGAGACAGCCAGGGGTCTTGAAGACAGCCAGGAGTCTTGAAGACAGCCAAGGGTCTTGAAGACAGCCAGGGGTCTTGACAACAGCCAGGGGTCTTGACAACAGCCAGGAGTCTTGAAGACAACCAAGGGTCTTGAAGACAGCCAGAGGTCTTGAAGATAGCCAGGGGTCTTGAAGACAGCCTGGGGTCTTGAAGACAGCCAGGGGTCTTGACAACAGCCAGGGGTATACAGTGGTCCCTTGCTGTTCGTAGTTCTCGGCAATTGTAAATTTCGCCAATCATAGGGGTATTTTCGTATAAACATGGACTCGCTTTTCATAGGTTGACTCGCGAGTCGTAGTTCGTCCGGGACGCGTACCCATGGCGTGAGCCGTGGCGGCAGCCAGTCTGGCATTGTTTACTAGTGAGTGAAGGTCCCCTCACATGCTCCAGTGAAATATTTCATAATATTCCATTTATTTTAGTGCTTGCAAGTACTAAATAAGCTACCATGGCTCCAAAGAAAGCTCCTAGTGCCAAGCCTGTGGTAAAGAAGGTGAGAAATACGATTGAATTTAAGAAAACCATCATTGAACAATATGAAAGTGGTACAAGTGTGGCCGAA
Organism: Cherax quadricarinatus; assembly: GCF_038502225.1. Lineage (NCBI taxonomy): Eukaryota > Metazoa > Arthropoda > Malacostraca > Decapoda > Parastacidae > Cherax > Cherax quadricarinatus. The sequence goes on along the minus strand of NC_091389.1, from coordinate 7,870,566 downwards.
CTGTCCAGGATGTATAAGAAACCCTACACAACCTTATGTTCCAAAGTGGCCAAGAAAAATGAAATCAAGGATGCTGTTGTTGCAAAGGGAGTAACTATGCTGACAAAAATGAGATCACCAGTACTGGAAGAGGTTGAGAAGTTATTATTGGTGTGGATAAATGAGAAACAATTAGCAGGAGATACTCTTATGACTTCGTTTATTTGTGAAAAGGCTAGGCAGTTGCATGAAGATTTGGTAAAGAAATTACCTGCAAATAGTGGTGAAGTGAGTGAATTTAAGGCCAGCAAAGGCTGGTTTGAGAGATTTAAGAACCGTACTGGCATACACAGTGTGGTAAGGCATGGTGAGGCTGCCAGTTCGGTCCACAAGGCAGCTGAAAAATCTGTGCATGAATTCCAGGAGTACATAGAGGCTGAAGGACTGAAACCTGAACAAGTGTTCAATTGTGACGAAACAGGCCTTTTTTGGAAGAAAATGCCAAAGAGGACCTTCATTACACAAGAGGAAAAGGCAATGCCAGGACACAAGCCTATGAAAGACAGGCTGACACTAATGTTCTGTGCTAATGCTAGTGGGGATTTCAAAGTGAAGCCATTACTAGTGTACCATTCTGAAAATCCCAGAGTGTTCAGGAAAAACAATGTTATGAAGAGTAAATTGTGTGTGTTTTGGAAATCTGATAGTAAGGCATGGGTCACGAGGGAAATTTTCGTCGAGTGGTTCAATGAAGTGTTTGGCCCTAGTGTGAAGGAGTATCTCCTGGAAAAGAAATTGGATCTTAAGTGCCTGCTAGTAATGGACAGTGCACCTGCTCATCCTCCAAACTTGGATGACCTAATTTTCGAGGAGTTTGGGTTCATCACAGTAAAGTTCTTGCCCCCGAATACCACTCCTCTCCTCCAGCCCATGGACCAGCAGGTCATTGCAAACTTTAAAAAACTCTACACAAAAGCAATGTTTCACAGGTGCTTGACTGTGACCACAGACACTCACTTGACCCTAAGGGAATTTTGGAGAGAACACTTCAGCATCCTCCATTGCATAACCCTTATAGGTATGGCTTGGGAGGGAGTGACTACCAGGACTTTGAACTCCGCCTGGAGAAAATTGTGGCCAGATTGTGTCGACAAGAGGGATTTTGAAGGGTTTGGGACTGACCCTGATGAGCCTATGTCTGTTGTAAAATCAATTGTGGCACTGGGGAGTTCCATGGGGTTGGATGTGAGTTTGGAGGATGTGGAAGAGTTGGTGGAAGACCACAACGAAGAGCTCACCACTGAGGAGCTGCAAGAGCTTCAGCAGGAAGAGCAACACATCGCAGCTCAGAATCTTGCTGCAGAGGAGGAGGAAGAGAGATGGAAGAAGGTGCCTTCTTCAGAAATTAAAGAGATTTTTACTATGTGGGATAAGATGGAAAGCTTTATGGAGAAACATCACCCTAACAAGGTTGTTGCAAGCCATATTGGCAACATGTACAGTGACAAAGTCTTGGGCCATTTAAAGAGACGCCAGAAACAGAGCTCTCTCCACAGTTATTTTGCGAGACAGGACTCCATTGGCTCTCAAGGTGGGTCTAGTGGCTTTAAGAAACAGAGAAGAGAAGCAACCCCAGAAAAGCATTTGGTACCTGAGGTGTTGATGGAAGGGGATTCCCCTTCCAAACTATAAACAATCCACTCTCTCTCCTCCTCCAGTCTCCCATACACTAAGAAGAAACTCCAGTAAAGGTAAGTGTTATGCTGTTAATGTTTCATTCATCATTTCCCATTGTATTGTTTATGTACTACATGTATATTTCATGTAAATTTTTTTTTTTTTAATACTTCTGGGTGTTAGGAACGGATTAATTGTATTTACATTATTTCTTATGGGGAAAATTCATTCGTAAATCGTAAATTTCATTTATAGTAACGGCTCCAGGAACGGATTAATTATGAAAAAACGAGGGGCCACTGTATTGGTATGTATATTACGTATGCTGGGAGGCAGTTGAAAAGTTGTGGGCCCCTATACTGCTTTGAATTTAGATCCATCTTTTTGAAGTGTATTTTAACTTTGTCCTGTTGTTGCCTAACTCTTCGAAGGTCCAGATCTGAAACCTGTCTAATAGTCTCCAAGAAATTTCTAAAAAATTAAAAAAAAATGTTTTTTCTTATGAAATTATAGGGAATCATTTATTCTAAGGTAATGACATCAATAGTATGAAATTTGATGAAAAACTCGCAGAATTACGCTCTCGAAAAGTTAGTAGTCATCATCAGCGATATTTATGGATCGGTGATTTCGACGGTCTGAATCTTATTTTAGGTCACTTGCATTGTTCCAGTTAGCATTTTCTTAACTATTTTTCTAGTATGTCTTCCAGTCTATTGACTGAGTACTGGAAAACAGCCCATTTTCTATTTCAACTACCCAGTAAAGTGAACAGACATCAGTAATTTTGCCAATTTCATAAAATTTAAAAATTGCCAATTTAAAAGTAGGGTCTAGAATAAGCAATACAGATGTTCCTGGCAATAAAACAACAATTTTCTCTGTTCATTAGGCACCTCCCCACGGCGTCTCCTATACGTATTATAATTGCTTTCCATTTTCAATTTTCGTTCTTAGTTAGGCAGATGTCCAGTACTTTCAATTGAATACCTAATTGTTTATGTCCAATATCTTCAAGTACCTAATTGTTTACATCCAGTAACTTCTAGCAGTATTCTGTGTATATCTAGTAACCTCTAGTACTTCTAGTAACATTCTGTGTATATCTAGTAACCTCTAGAATGTACTTCTAGTAATATTCTGTGTATATCTAGTATATCTGTGTATATCTAGTGTGAGTGTGGTGAAAGTGTTGAATGATGATGAAAGTATTTTCTTTTTGGGGATTTTCTTTCTTTTTTTTTGGGTCACCCTGCCTCGGTGGGAGACGACCGACTTGTTGAAAAAAAAAAAAAAAAAAAAATCTAGTGACCTCTAGAATGTACTTCTAGTAACATTGTGTAACATTCTTTGCATATCTAGTAATGCCTAGTATTATTTGGTGTATATCTAGTAACTTCTAGCAACTTCTCCTAGTGTTGTGTACATTGTTTATTTTTTTCCAGGTGATGAAATATTGCAACCGTTTTCACCAGCCCTGACTGTATGTGACCGAGGCACCAGTCTGACCTTCACTGACCCCAAAGAACAGAGCAACGACAACACCGACTCAACAGAGGTTGAGAGTCAGAAGGGCAAGGGGAAGAGTGCCCGTCAGATACTCTACCAGCTGGGTCAGTTGTCACCCACCTCCCACCATGTTCAAGGCAGCTTGGCGCATGTTATGGCCATCAACATTAAGAAGGAGGTTTGTAAGAACCTGGTATATAGTACCAGTGACTTGTAGTTACTAGGTAGTAGGTTGGTAGACAGCAGCCTCCCAGGGAGGTACTACCATCCTGCCAAGTGAATGTAAAACGGAAGTCTGTAATTGTTTTACATGATGGTAGGATTGCTGGTGTCCATTTTTCTGTCTCATAAACATGCAAGGTTTCAGGTACGTCTTGCTACTTCTACTTACACTTAGGTCACACGACACATGCATGTACAAGCATATATATACACACCCCTCTGGGTTTTCTTCTATTTTCTTACTAGTTCTTGTTTATTTCCTCTTATCTCCATGGGGAAGTGGACAGAATTCTTCCTCCATAAGCCATGCGTGTCATAAGAGTCAACTAAAATACCGGGATCCAGAGTTAGTAACCCCTTTATTCATTATTTTATACAAAATTGTTTACACGATTCATTATTGGGTCATATACACGAGCTTAGATTACTGTCTGGTATGGAAATACTTTCCTAGGCTTAGGTTGAGGCTTATAAGCAATGCAGGTGTGACTTGAACCTGCCTAGCATGGGCCAGTAGGCCTCCTGCAGTGTTCCTTAAGTGAGTGTAACTTTGACTTGCCTAGTATATGCCAGTAGGCCTGCTGCAGTGCTCCTTCCTTAAGTGAGCATGATTTGGATCTGCCTAGCATGGGCTGGTAGGCCTGCTGCAGTGCTCCTGTAGCAACCCCAAATCCTGAGGTGTCTCCTGGTGTCGTAAAATTTCCAAATAAAAAAAAAAAAATTTTTTTCTTATGAAATGATAGAGAATCTTTTTCCGATTGTAATGACACCAAAAGAACGAAATTTGATGGAAAACTGACAGAATTACACTCTCGCTAAGTTAGTGACCTCAGTGATATTTACGAATCGGCGATTTCACCCACTTTGAGCCCTATTTTCGGCTAATTCCATTATTCCAGTCGACCAAACTCATAGCTGTTTCTTTAGAACTCCTTTTTTTCTATCAATTAAGTACAAGAAACTGCCCATTTACCGATTTCAACTACCCAGTAACATGGTCAGAATTTTGCAATTTGGCCAGCTTCATGAAAATTAAAAAAATATGATAATTTCAAAATAAGGTCCAGAATGAACAATGCAGACATTCCTGGCTCTAAAATAACATTTTCTTTGTTCATCAGTCATGTCTCCAGGCCCCTCTGATATTACTCTTGCTTTCTATTTTGAATTTTTATTCAAACAAAAAATAGAAGATTTACTGTTATGCAGACTACTGCAGTATTGAAATAATTGTATAAATAACATCAACCCATTCATGACTGCATATTAGAATGGCTAGTTGGACATTTATTGGACAATGGCATCATTTGATTACTTTTGAACATCGGTAAAAATCAAACATTTCCCGTACTTTGAGCTCCATTTCCAGGTTCTTTTCATAGTAAAAACAATCAAAATCACCTCTATTTCTATAATATGTTTTCCATTCTATCAATGAGACCAAGAAAACGAGAATACCACCATAAATACTTTACAAAAATAGACCACAAAGTCGGCACTTTAATTAAAACAAAAAAGGTCGGAGTTTTTTTTTCTCATTATGCACTGCGTGCTGTAGGATTTTTTTTTATATGGTGCACACTAACCACATAGACCCATTCTCTCACGTGTGGGCCTATCAGCTTTCTCCTGCTTGATTTGAAACTGCTAGAATTTATGAGTATATATACATCAAAAATGGTGGCTCGTAAGACGTATATATACCACCAAAACAGTCAAAGGGTTAAGTGAATGTGACTTGGATCTGCCTAGCATGGGCTGGTAGGCCTGCTGCAGTGCTCCTTCCTTAAGCGAGTATGACTTGGATCTTCCTATCATGGGCCAGTAGGCCTGATGCAGTGCTCCTTCCTTAAATGAGTATGACTTGGATCTTCCTATCATGGGCCAGTAGGCCTGATGCAGTGCTCCTTCCTTAAATGAGTGTGACTTGAACCTGCCTAGCATGGGCCAGTAGGCCTGATACAGTGCTCCTTCCTTAAATGCATATGACTTGAACCTGCTAGTATGGGGCAGTAGGGCTGCTGCAGTGCTCATTTCTCAAGTTCTTGTGTAACCTTCAGCCTCCAAGATGCTGCGTAAATTTTTAAGGTGTACGGGGAGAAAAAAGTGTCTTGATGCTGTAAAATACTGTATCAGGAGGTATTGTCAGGGGAATACAGATTGGAGATCTGTGGCGCCTTTGTATCACCGTCACTTTACATCCTGTGAGATTGTTTACAGTAAGTCTGTGAATTATAAATACATTGAGAATCTTTTGTAGCGTGTATATATTTTTTTTTTTAACACGCCGGCCATCTCCCACTAAGGAAGGGTGACCCAAACAAGAACGAAAGACTTTCACCATCATTCTACACTTTCACCATCAGTCAGCACTTTCACCATCATTCAACACTTTCACCATCATTCAACACTTTCACCATCATTCAACACTTTCACCATCATTCAACACTTTCACCATCATTCAACACTTTCACCATCATTCACACAGTCTGTTCAGAGGTGCCCAGATATGACAGTTTCAATGTCACTCCAAACAGCCAATACCTCAAACCACTCCACAATACCGAAGATTCTCAACGTATTCGTAAGTCAAGGACTTACTGTAAGTCAAGGACTTACTGTAAATGATCCAAGTGTCTACTTATATTTACACATCTCTTTGGGCATCATATTTTGCTCCTTCCTCTCTAATATTAGGTACGTTTGGTAGAACCTTATTTAATGTGATACTTAAAATTCCTTGATCATCAAAATGGTATACAATACCGACAGGTTGTTAGGTTAGACACAGATAGTTCCTGACTATGGAACTGAACTGCTCCAGGCTGAGGGACTGACAACCTCAAATTCTACTACTTCAAGGGTGATGGACTGATTACATCGTCTTCACATCTCTACTGTTCCTGCCTACTTTCTGTATTCGACTGAAGAAGCCTACTGTGTAGGCGAAACGTTTCGGAATAAAGTTGTCTAACTGTTGCATATGTGTCTAACCTTTAAATTCCGTATCTACATCTATCTTTACATCTGTTGTTATGCTGATACAGTGGTACCTCGGGATACGAACACCTCAAAACTCTAACAGTTATGTAAGTGTATTTATGTAAGTGCTTTTGTAAGTGTATTTTTGGGGGTCTGAAATGGATTAATCTAATTTACATTATTCCTTATGGGAACAAATTCGTTCAGTATCGGCACTCAAACAGCCTTCTGGAATGAATTAAGTTCGTATCCTGAGGTAGCACTGTATTTACATATGTTGTTATGCTGATATTTACATCTGTTTATATGCACTCTGAAGGAGGGGTGTTAATGTTGCAGTTTAAAAACTGTAGTGTAAAGCACCCTTCTGGCAAGACAGTGATGGAGTGAATGATGGTGAAAGTTTTTCTTTTTCGGGTCACCCTGCCTTGGTGGGAATCAGCCAGTGTGATAATAATAAAAAAAAAAATTTACATCTGTTGTTTCGCTTATCTTTACGTCTATTGTAAGTCAAGTTGTGTTTTTATCTATAACTTCACACACAGGTTGAGTACCAGGATGATGTCCCACAGAGTCCACAACAACAACAGCAGCAGCAGCAGCAGCAGCAGCATCAGCAGCAGGAACAGCCACAGCAGCAGCAGCAGCAGCAGGAACAGAAGAGTGAATCACATGTAGACCATCATCATGATGACACTTGGCAGAATTTCAGCATACACGAAGCTCTTGCCTTCCTCCAGCCAGGATGCAAGTTGAACCTGTAAGTTACACGTGTTAAAACCTCTTAGGTTATAAATAAAACCTGTAAGTTATAAATAAAACCTGTAAGTTATAAATAAAACCCTTTAATTATATTAAAACCTTTTAAGTTATACACATTAAAACCTCTCAGTTTTGTCATTAACCCTTCCAGGGTCGAGAGGTCCTCTCCTAAACTTGTTCTCAGGGTTGAAAATTTTTCAGAAAAAAAAAAAATCTCATTAAAGGATAGAGAATCTTTTCCTGATCATAATGACACCAAAAGTATGAAATTTGATGGAAAACTTACGTAATTATGCTCTTGCGAAGTTAGCGGTCTCGAAGATGTTTATGCATCGATGATTTCGCCCACTGAGCACTATTTTCGGCCAATTCCAATGTACCAGTCAACAAAAATCATAACTATTTCAGTAGAACTCCATGTTTTCTATTGAATGAGTACAAGAAACCACCCATTTAACAATTTCAACTATCCAATAAAGTGGTCAGAAATTGGCAATTTTACCAATTTCACACAAATTTCAAAAGATGCCAATTTCCAAATAGGGTCCAGAATAAACAAGACAGACATTCCTGGCACTAAAATAACATTTCTCTGTTCATTAGTCATGTCCCCAGGCCCCTCTTACATTTCTTTTGCTTTCCATCTGAATTTTTATTCTCACAAATAAGTCGAAGATTTACTGTTATGCAGACTACTGCATTTGTGTAGAAATGGTATAAATAATATCAGCGCACTTGTGAAAGAATATTAGACTCACCAGTTGATGTGTATTGGACGCGTGGCATGATTTGTTTACTTTTGAACTTTTGGCAAAAATCGAACATTTCTGCTACTTTGAGCTCAATTTAAAGGTACTTTTCATTGTGAAACCAGTCAAAATCATCTCAATTTGTGTAATATGTCTTCCATTCTATAAAATGAGACCAGGAAAACTAGAATTTTTTTTTTTTTTTCAACAAGTCGGTCATCTCCCACCGAGGCAGGGTGACCCAAAAAAGAAAGAAAATCCCCAAAAAGAAAATACTTTCATCATCATTCAACACTTTCACCACACTCACACATTATCACTGTTTTTGCAGAGGTGCTCAGAATACAACAGTTTAAAAGCATATACGTATAAAGATACACAACATATCCCTCCAAACTGCCAATATCCCAAAACCCCTCCTTTAAAGTGCAAGCATTGTACTTCCCATTTCCAGGACTCAAGTCCGACTATTTGAAAATAACCGGTTTCCCTGAATCCCTTCACTAAATATTACCCTGCTCACACTCCAACAGATCGTCAGGTCCCAAGTATCATTCGTCTCCATTCACTCCTATCTAACACGCTCATGCACGCTTGCTGGAAGTCCAAGCCCCTTGCCCACAAAACCTCCTTTACCCCCTCTTTCCAACCCTTTCGAGGATGACCCCTACCCCTCCTTCCTTTCCCTATAGATTTATATGCTTTCCATGTCATTCTACTTTGATCCATTCTCTCTAAATGACCAAACCACTTCAACAACTCCTCTTCTGCCCTCTGATTAATGCTTTTATTAACTCCACACCTTCTCCTAATTTCCACACTCCGAATTTTCTGCATAATATTTACACCACACATTGCCTTTATACAAGACATCTCCACTGCCTCCAACCGTCTCCTCGCTGCTGCATTTACCACCCAAGCTTCACATCCATATAAGAGTGTTGGTTCTACTATACTTTCATACATTCCCTTTTTTGCCTCCATAGATAACGTTTTTTGACTCCACACATACCTCAACGCACCACTCACCTTTTTTCCCTCATCAATTCTATGATTAACCTCATCCTTCATAAACCCATCCGCTGACACGTCAACTCCCAAGTATCTGAAGACATTCACTTCTTCCATACTCCTCCTCCCCAATTTGATATCCAATTTTTCTTTATCTAAATCATTTGATACCCTCATCACCTTACTCTTTTCTATGTTCACTTTCAACTTTCTACCTTTACACACATTCTCAAACTCATCCACTAACCTTTGCAATTTTTCTTTAGAATCTCCCATAAGCACAGTATCATCAGCAAAAAGTAACTGTGTCAGTTCCCATTTTGAATTTGATTCCCCATAATTTAATCCCACCCCTCTCCCAAACACCCTAGCATTTACTTCTTTTACAACCTCATCTATAAATATATTAAACAACCATGGTGACATTACACATCCCTGTCTAAGACCTACTTTTACCGGGAAGTAGTCTCCCTCTCTTCTACATACCCTAACCTGAGCCTCACTATCCTCATAAAAGCTCTTTACAGCATTTAGTAACTTACCACCTATTCCATATACTTGCAACATCTGCCACATTGCTCCTCTATCCACTCTATCATATTCCTTTTCTAAATCCATAAATGCAATAAAAACTTCCCTACCTTTATCTAAATACTGTTCACATATATGCTTCAATGTAAACACTTGATCTACACATCCCCTACCCACTCTGAAGCCTCCCTGCTCATCCGCAATCCTACATTCTGTCTTACCTCTAATTCTTTCAATTATAACCCTACCGTATACTTTTCCTGGTATACTCAGTAAACTTATTCCTCTATAATTTTTACAATCTCTTTTGTCCCCTTTCCCTTTATATAAAGGGACTATACATGCTCTCTGCCAATCCCTAGGAACCTTCCCCTCTTTCATACATTTATTAAACAAAAGTACCAACCACTCCAACACTATATCCCCCCCTGCTTTTAACATTTCTGTCATGATCCCATCAGTTCCAGCTGCTTTACCCCCTTTCATTCTACGTAATGCCTCACGTACCTCCCCCACACTTACATTCTGCTCTTCTTCACTCCTAAAAGATGGTATACCTCCCTGGCCAGTGCATGAAATTACCACCTCCCTTTCTTCCTCAACATTTAAAAGTTCCTCAAAATATTCTCGCCATCTACCTAATACCTCCCTCTCCCCATCTACTAACTCCCCTACTCTGTTTTTAACTAACAAATCCATACTTTCCCTAGGCTTTCTTAACTTGTTTAACTCGCTCCAAAATTTTTTCTTATTTTCATAAAAATTTCTTGACAGTGCCTCTCCCACTCTTTCATCTGCTCTCCTTTTGCACTCTCTCACCACTCTCTTCACCTTTCTTTTACTCTCCATATACTCTGCTCTTCTTATAACACTTCTGCTTTGTAAAAACCTCTCATAAGCTACCTTTTTCTCTTTTATTACACCCTTTACTTCATCATTCCACCAATCACTCCTCTTTCCTCCTGCCCCCACCCTCCTATAACCACACACTTCTGCCCCACATTCTAATACTGCATTTTTAAAACTATTCCAACCCTCTTCAACCCCCCCACTACTCATTTTTGCACTAGCCCACCTTTCTGTCAATAGTCGCTTATATCTCGCCCGAACTTCCTCCTCCCTTAGTTTATACACTTTCACCTCCCTCTTACTTGTTGTTTCCACCTTCCTCTTTTCCCATCTACCTCTTACTCTAACTGTAGCTACAACTAAATAATGATCCGATATATCAGTTGCCCCTCTATAAACATGTACATCCTGGAGCCTACCCATCAACCTTTTATCCACCAATACATAATCTAACAAACTACTTTCATTACGTGCTACATCATACCTTGTATATTTATTTATCCTCTTTTTCATAAAATATGTATTACTTATTACCAAATTTCTTTCTACACATAGCTCAATTAAAGGCTCCCCATTTACATTTACCCCTGGCACCCCAAATTTACCTACTACTCCCTCCATAACATTTTTACCCACTTTAGCATTGAAATCCCCAACCACCATTACTCTCACACTTGATTCAAAACTCCCCACGCATTCACTCAACATTTCCCAGAATCTCTCTCTCTTCTCTACACTTCTCTCTTCTCTAGGTGCATACACGCTTTCTATAACCCACTTTTCACATCCAATCTTTATTTTACTCCACATAATCCTTGAATTTATACATTTGTAGTCCCTCTTTTCCTGCCATAGCTTATCCTTCAACATTATTGCTACTCCTTCTTTAGCTCTAACTCTATTTGAAACCCCTGACCTAATCCCATTTATTCCTCTCCATTGAAACTCTCCCACCCCCTTCAGCTTTGTTTCACTTAAAGCCAGGACATCCAGTTTCTTCTCATTCATAACATCCACAATCATCTCTTTCTTATCATTTGCACAACATCCACGCACATTCAGACTTCCCACTTTGACAATTTTCTTCTTCTTATTCTTTTTAGTAATCTTTACAGAAAAAGGGGTTACTAGCCCATTGTTCCCGGCATTTTAGTTGACTTTTACAACACGCATGGCTTACGGAGGAAAGATTCTTATTCCACTTTCCCATGGATATAAAAGGAAAAGTAATAAGACCAAGAACTATTAAGATAAAATCAAAGAAAACTCAGATGAGTGTGTATAAATAAACGTGTACATGTATGTGTAGTGTGACCTAAGTGTAAGTAGAAGTAGCAAGACGTACCTGTAATCTTGCATATTTATGAGACAGACAGAAGACACCAGCAATCCTACCATCATGTAAAACAATTGCAGGCTTTCGTTTTACACTCACTTGGCAGGACGGTAGTACCTCCCTGGGTGGTTGCTGTCTACCAACCTACTACCTATAGAAAACTAGAATACCATCATAAATACCATACGAAAATACAGTGCAAAGTCGCTGTTTTAATCCAAAAACACTGTCAAAGATATTTTTTCTCATTATGCACTGCGTGCTGCAGGATTTTTTCATAGTGCGCACACTGGCCACATAGACCCATTCTTTCATATGTAGGCCTACCAGCTTTCTCTCACTAGATTTGAGGGTGCTAGAATTTAGGTGTACTAGTATATCAATAACCCTGGTGTGTAAGCCGTACTAGAACGTCGGAAACCCTGAAAGGGTTAAACCTGTACATTATGCATATTAACCTTTTGAGGGTACAGACCCTTAATCAGTGAATTCTTGCCAGGGTCCAAGAATTTAAAAAAAAAAACTTAAAGAATGAAAGAGCCTAATATTCTGAAGGTAATTAAATGAAAAAAAACTCCGATCAGTACTTACCAAGATATAGATGTGTGTAGTTGAGCCTCGTAACCGACTGGGGGTAACATCAGTGACTTCCGTAAAGTCGCATTATCTTGCATTTTTGTTACCTTTTTTTTTTTCCAGTAACATTTGTGGCCTGTGAGTCCGATATAATGTATATATGTGTGCTCAGAGCCTGTAATTGTTTTACATGATGGTAGGATTACTGGTGTCTTTTTTTCTGTCTCATAAACATGCAAGATTTCAGGTACGTCTTGCTACTTCTACTTACACTTAGGTCACACTACACATACATGTACAAGCATATATATACACACCCCTCTGGGTTTACTTCTATTTTCTTACTAGTTCTTGTTCTTGTTTATTTCCTTCTTATCTACATGGGGAAGTGGAACAGAATTCTTCCTCCGTAAGCCATGCGTGTTGTAAGAGGCGACTAAAATGCCAGGAGTAAGGGGCTAGTAACCCTTTCTCCTTTATACATTACTAAATTTAAAAAGAGAAACTTTTGTTTTTCTTTTTGGGCCACCCTGCCTTGGTGGGATACGGCCGATTTGTTGAAAGAAAGAAAGAAAAGATGTTTGCTGATTGTATTCAACACAATAACAGCGCTAATATTTTTTTATTTTATTAACACACTGGCCGATTCCCACCAAGGCAGGGTGGGCCGAAAAAGAAAAACTTTCACCATCATTCACTCCATCACTGTCTTGCCAGAAGGGTGCTTTACACTACAGTTTTTAAACTGCAACATTAACACCCCTCCTTCATATTGTCATCATTATATTGTTTGCAAAACTTGTTTACACAAACAGGTAAAAATGTTGCATATTACTAATATTCTATTATATACAGTGGAACCTGGGTTTTCGTATGCCCTAGTCTCTATGTAAAACTATAGTTAATCTCTATAAAATGTATTTTTTTTTTAATATTTTTGGGTGTCTGGAATGGATTAATTGGATTTACATTATTTCTTATGGGAAATATTAACAAAAAATACATTTTATAGAGAGTAACTATAGTTTTGCATAAAGACTAGGGCATACGAAAACCCAGGTTCCACTGTACTGAAATGTGTACAGTCAATGGACATGTTCCTACAACTGCTGCAGTCTGTGGAAGTCTTTGATACATGGTGTCATGTACAGTGGTGTCTTACATTCCTCACACATAAATGAGTGTTTCTGTTTTTGTGGCTGTTGTTTTGTATATGCATGGACATACAGTGGACCCCCGACTAATGAAGGCATCGTCTAACGATAAATTCGACTAATGAAGCGTTTGAGCGTAAAAATTTTGGCCCGACCAACGATGAAAAACTCGACCAACACGATTCGTCCCAAACGCGTCCACATGTCCCGTCTGGCCTGAGCACACCTTAGCTGCATTGTCCTCAGTTAGTGTGCCAGTGTTTACAAACCAGTGTGGTCGCATCCACGCATACATTCGGTACATTTTGTGTTATTCCAGTGTTTTTAGTGCTAGTAACTGCAAAATAAGCCACCATGGGCCCAAAGAAAGCTTCTAGTGCCAACTCTGTGGTAAAAAGGGTGAGAATTACAATTGAAATGAAGATCATCACAAAGTATGACACTGGAGTGCGTGTCTCCGAGCTGGCCAGGTTGTATAACAAACCCTAATCAACCATCGCCACTATCTTGGCCAACAGAAAGGCAATCAAGGAAGCTGTTGTTGCAAAAGGTGCAAGTATGTTTTTGAAACACAGATCGCAAGTAGTCAAAGATGTTGAGAGACTGTTATTGGTGTGGATAAATGAAAAACAGATATCAGGAGATAGCATCTCTCAAGTGATCATATGTGAAAAAGCAAGGCAGTTGCATGACGATTTAATTAAAAATAAATGTAAAGGGTCATTTATTCTTCATTACACAATATACATATGTATACTTCCAGCAGGCATGCGTGAGCGTGTTTGATAGGAGTGAATGGAGACAAATGGTTTTTAATACTTGACGTGCTGTTGGAGTGTGAGCAAAGTAACATTTATGAAGGGATTCAGGGAAACCGGCAGGCCAGTCTTGAGTCCTGGAGATGGGAAGTACAGTGCCTGCACTCTGAAGGAGGGGTGTTAATGTTGCAGTTTAAAAACTATAGTGTAAAGCACCCTTCTGGCAAGACAGTGATGGAGTGAATGATGGTGAAAGTTTTTCTTTTTCGGGCCACCTTGCCTTGGTGGGAATCGGCCAGTGTGATAATAATAAAATAATAAACATATGTATACATGTATTGTGCATGTATCCTTCTGTTTGTGTGTAGGAAATTGTATATTTCATGTGATAAATTTTTTTTTTTATACTTTTGGATGTCTTGAACGGATTAATTTGATTTCCATTATTTCTTATGGGGAAAAATAATTCGACTAACGATAATTTCGTCTAACGATGAGCTCTCTGGAATGGATTAATATCGTTGGTTGAGGGTCCACTGTAATATCTTTTATGAGGTCATTTCTTCTTAAATAACAAAAAAAAGGCACAATACAGTGACTGGAATGATACACAAATAACCCGCACATAAAAGAGAGAAGCTTACGACGACGTTTCGGTCCGACTTGGACCATTTACGTGCGGGTTATTTGTGTAACATTTCTTCTTAGCTGAAGGCAGTTGTATTAGGAAGTGATCACCTTCAAGCCTCAAACCAGTGGGTAATTGGTGATCATTTCATGGATAATAATACAGTGGTACCCTGAGTTTCGAACTTTCTTCGTTCCAGAAGGCTGTTCAAGCGCCGTTACCGAACGAATTTGTTTCCGTAAGGAATAATATATATTAGATTAATCCATTTCAGCCCCTCAAAAATACACTTACAAAAGCACTTACAATAATAAACTTACATAATTGGTCAAGTTGGGAGCTGTTCGAAAGTTGGGGTACCACTGTGTATAATATAACATCTTTATTTCTACAAGTACATGTACAAGGTATACAGGTCAGTTTTGTCCCAGGATGCAACCCACACCAGTCAACTAACACCCAGGTACCCATTTATACTGATGGGTGAGCATGGACAGCAGGTGTCTTATGGAAACACGTCCCTAATGTTTTCCAGCCGTACCGGATGGTTTTGTATAGCAGGTGTTGTGACCTGGTACTTGAATATTAGTTGTCTGATGACAGATAAACAAAATTCACCTTAAGGTGGTCTGTTGTTGGTCTTCATTTGGTACATATTACAGTGGACCCCCGCATAACGATCAGCTCCCAACTCGACCAATTATGTAAGTGTATTTTTGTAAGTGCTTTTGTAGGTGTATTTTTGGGGGTCTGAAACGGACTAATCTAATTCACAATATCTCTTATGGGAACAAATTCAGTCTATAACAGCACCCAAACAGACTTCTGGATTGAAATAATATCGTTATCCGGGGTCCACTGTATATGCATTGAGTATTGAAATGTCCATGAGGTGGAAGAGTTTTATGTATCACTTATAACTCTAATGAACACAGTTGGCAGAACTAATTTGCATCTCTCGTTTGTCCACCAAACTCATATTTTGTGTGTAGACAAACACTGTCGCAGGTTTCAGAATGGGTTCATTGGTCACTGTCTACCTTGCCACTGTCTTTTGTTATGGTGAAAGAATGTTAATAATGTGACATCTTGTTTGTAATGCCACCTTAATGCCATAATGTTATTGGCAGCAAACATCTGCACCTCACCACTACGAGTGCCTGCGGTGGAGGTGGCCTGGTGGCTAAATCTCTCGCTTCACACAATGAGGGCCCGGGTTCGATTCCCGGCGGGTGGAAACACTTCAGCGCGTTTCCTTACACCTGTTGTCCTGTTCACCTAGCAGCAAATAGGTACCTGGGTGTTAGTCGATTGGTGTGGGTTGCATCCTGGAGGACAAGATTGAGGACCCAATGGAAATAAGTTAGACAGTCCTCAATGACCCACTGACTTTCTTGGGTTATCCTGGGTGGCTAACCCTCCGGGGTTAAAAATCCAAACAAAATCTTATCTTAATGAACTGTATTGCACACATCTGTCATGTTCACTTGCAAAATATCACTGAGTGAGGGGCTTGAGTACCAGTTATCAGTATGTAATGTATGCCTCTTACCAAGATATGGTTCCATCGTTGTTCTTACCACATCACCTGAGGTACCAATAACTTCCTGGTATCATTCAGTGTTTTACTTCCCGTGTATACAATTACAGTGGACCCCCGGTTAACAATATTTTTTCACTCCAGAAGTATGTTCAGGTGCCAGTACTGACCAAATTTGTTCCCATAAGAAATATTGTGAAGTAGATTAGTCCATTTCAGACCCCCAAACATACACGTACAAATGCACTTACATAAATACACTTACATAATTGGTCGCATTCGGAGGTAATCGTTATGCGGGGGTCCACTGTATATCCAATACCAGGCCACTGTTGCAGTCACAAAGCACAAATAATTTGATACCAAACCATTTCCTCTTGCTTAGTATATACTTCTTGAATGACAGTCTACCCTTGAGCAAAATCAAAGATTCGTCATTTACAAAATTCTTGATGGGATAAAAGTACGTGTTGAACTTCTGTTTCAGATACACGAAAAACATTCCTAATCTTATATAACCTGCCAGTCCCTGGGTACCGTCTCCTCTTTCATACATTTATTATATACAAGCACCAACCTTCCTAATCTTATATAACCTGCCAGTCCCTGGGTACCGTCTCCTCTTTCGTACATTTATTATATACGAGCACCAACCATTCCAAAACTATATCCCCACCTGATTATATTACACTCTGTGGAGAAGAATCCTTCTTCTGTAAGTCATGTTTGTCACAAGAGGTGACTAAAACGCCATGAGCAAGGTGCTAGTAGCACTTTTTCCCGTATAAAGTACGAGTCGATCATCATTATTCCAGCATTACTGGGACTGAATTAACTTATCAATTGAGAGACTGTTGATATAGACAGCAACAAGCAGTGATGAACATGAGGAAGATGTAACAGTCTCTGATGATAAGACTTTGTTGGGATTTTTAACCCCAGAGGGTTAGCCACCCAGGACAACTCAAGAAAGTCAGTGTGTCATTGCAGGACGGTCTGACTTATTTCCACTGGGGTCCTCAATATTGTTCCCCAGGATGCAACCCACTCCACTTGACTAACACCCAGGTACCTACTTGCTGCTAGGTGAACAGGACAACCGATGTATGGAAACACACCCAATGTTTCCACCCTTGCCAAGAATCGAACCCAGACCCTCAGTGTATGAAGCCAGAGCTTTGCCAGCCAGGCCATGGGGCCCTATTAATAGGTTAATTCAGTCCTAATGATGCCAGAATAGTAATAGTCAACTACTAAATATCAAACAGTCTCATTTCTTCTTTATTGGGTCACCATGTTGGTGGGAGACGACCAGTGTATTGAAAATATATTATTATTTTTATTATTGTTATTTTTTTAACATGATGGCTGTCTCCCACCAAGGCAGGGTGACATGAAAAAGAAACACTTGCACCATCATTCACACTATCACTGTCTTGACAGTGGCGTGCAGCAATAACAGTTCATATGTCACTCCAAACAACAAACATTATTATTGTTACCGTTATTATATTTCAGAGATGCTACAGGGTTAACTATGATGGACTCGATCATGAACACTGCCATCAGTGCCGAGTACAGTGCCTTCAGCTTACTGGCCAGCAACAACCCCAGGGAACTGAACGAGCCAGAGAAACTCAAATTAAATGAACTCTCTGAAGCTAACAAGGGACTCATGGCCCCTCTCTGTGAAGACTACAACTTCAAGGTGAATGCTATGCAGACGGGCCCCACTTTACAGTGCTTTGCTTTACAGCATTTTGCTAATATGGCAGGTTTCAATCATACCCATTTTTTTTTCATTTAGTCAGACTTCGTTCAATAAATATATTCACCACTCACTATAAGCATGAGCAACAATATTTTAAGGTAAGTAATGTATGTGTAGGTAGTAGGTTGGTAGACAGCAACCACCTAGGGAGGTACTACCATCCAGTGGTAGTAGGTTGGTAGACAGCAACCGCCCAGGGAGGTACTACCGTCCTGCCAAGTGAGTGTAAATCGAAAGCCTGTAATTGTTTTACATGATGGTAGGATTGCTGGTGTCTTTTGTCTGTCTCATAAACATGGAAGGTTTCAGGTACGTCTTGCTACTTCTACTTACACTTAGGTCACACTACACATACATGTACAAGCATATATACACATACCCCTCTGGGTTTTCTGCTATTTTCTTTCTAGTTCTTGTTCTTGCTTATTTCCTCTTATCTCCATGGGGAAGTGGAACAGAATTCTTCCTCCGTAAGCCATGTGTGTTGTAAGAGGCGACTAAAATGCCGGGAGCAAGGGGCTAGTAACCCCTTCTCCTGTATATATTACTAAATGTAAAAGGAGAAACTTTCGTTTTTCCTTTTGGGCCGCCCCACCTCGGTGGGATACGGCCGGTGTGTTGAAAGAAGAAAGAAGTAATGTATGTAATGCATACACATTTTTTAGGCTTAGTTACATTGCTCACTTAATATATGATAGTGTAAACATGTTACCAGGCTTTTACATGCATTTAAAAGTGAAAAAAACTATGATCCACTTTACAGTAGTAGCCTGGAGCCTAACCTGCTGTATATGTGAAACTCCTGTACAGCAGGAACCTAACTTGCTGTATAAGTGGGGACCTCCTGTACATGCTAGGTTGTGATAGCTGTGCTAGCCTACTTTTTTTTTTCAACAAGTCGGTCGTCTCCCACCGAGGCAGGGTGACCCAAAAAGAAAGAAATTCCCCAAAAAGAAAATACTTTCATCATCATTCAACACTTTCACCACACTCACACATTATCACTGTTTTTGCAGAGGTGCTCAGAATACAACAGTTTAGAAGCATATACGTATAAAGATACACAACATATCCCTCCAAACTGCCAATATCCCAAAACCCCTCCTTTAAAGTGCAAGCATTGTACTTCCCATTTCCAGGACTCAAGTCCGACTATATGAAAATAACCGGTTTCCCTGAATCCCTTCACTAAATATTACCCTGCTCACACTCCAACAGATCGTCAGGTCCCAAGTATCATTCGTCTCCATTCACTCCTATCTAACACGCTCATGCACGCTTGCTGGAAGTCCAAGCCCCTCGCCCACAAAACCTCCTTTACCCCCTCTTTCCAACCCTTTCGAGGATGACCCCTACCCCTCTTTCCTTCCCCTATAGATTTATATGCTTTCCATGTCATTCTACTTTGATCCATTCTCTCTAAATGACCAAACCACCTCAACAACCCCTCTTCTGCCCTCTGACTAATGCTTTTATTAACTCCACACCTTCTCCTAATTTCCACACTCCGAATTTTCTGCATAATATTTACATCACACATTGCCCTTATACAGGACATCTCCACTGCCTCCAACCGTCTCCTCGCTGCTGCATTTACCACCCAAGCTTCACATCCATATAAGAGTGTTGGTACTACTATACTTTCATACATTCCCTTCTTTGCCTCCATAGATAACGTTTTTTGACTCCACATATACCTCAACGCACCACTCACCTTTTTTCCCTCATCAATTCTATGATTAACCTCATCCTTCATAAATCCATCCGCTGACACGTCAACTCCCAAGTATCTGAAAACATTCACTTCTTCCATACTCCTCCTCCCCAATTTGATATCCATTTTTTCTTTATCTAAATCATTTGATACCCTCATCACCTTACTCTTTTCTATGTTCACTTTCAACTTTCTACCTTTACACACATTCTCAAACTCATCCACTAACCTTTGCAATTTTTCTTTAGAATCTCCCATAAGCACAGTATCATCAGCAAAAAGTAACTGTGTCAATTCCCATTTTGAATTTGATTCCCCATAATTTATATACGTATAAAAATACACAATATATCCCTCCAAACTGCTAATATCCCGAACCCCTCCTTTAGAGTGCAGGCATTGTACTTCCAGTTTCCAGGACTCAAGTCTGGCTATATAAAAATAACCGGTTTCCCTGAATCCCTTCACTAAATATTACCCTGCTCACACTCCAACAGCTCGTCAGGTCCCAAATACCATTCGTCTCCATTCACTCCTATCTAACACATTCACGCACGCTTGCTGGAAGTCCAAACCCCTCGCCCACAACACCTCCTTTACCCCCTCCCTCCAACCTTTTCGAGGATGACCCCTACCCCGCCTTCCTTTCCCTACAGATTTATGTGCTCTCCATGTCATTTTGCTTTGATCCATTCTCTCTAAATGACCAAACCACCTCAACAAACCCTCTTCAACCCTCTGACTAATACTTTTATTAACTCCACACCTCCTAATTTCCAAACTCCAAATTTTCTGCATAATATTTACACCACACATTGCCCTTAGACAGGACATCTCCACTGCCTCCAACCACCTCCTCGCTGCAGCATTTACAACTCAAGCTTCACACCCATACAAGAGTGTTGGTACTACTATACTTTCATACATTCGCTTCTTTGCCTCCATAGATAATATTTTTTGTCTCCACATATACCTCAATGCACCATTCACTTTTTTCCTTCATCAATTCTATGATTAACCTCATCCTTCATAAATCCATCCGCTGACACGTTAACTCCCAAGTATCTGAAAACATTCACTTCTTCCATACTCCTCTTCCCCAATTTGATATCTAATTTTTCTTTATCTAAATCATTTGATACCCTCATCACCTTACTCTTTTCTGTGTTCACTTTCAACTTTCTACCTTTACACACATTCCCAAATTCGTCCACTAACCTTTGCAATTTTTCTTTAGAATCTCCCATAAGCACAGTATCATCAGCAAAAAGTAACTGTGTCAATTCCCATTTTGTATTTGATTCCCCATAATTTAATCCCATCCCTCTCCCAAACACCCTAACATTTACTTCTTTTACAACCCCTTCTATAAATATATTAAACAATCATGGTGACATTACACATCCCTGCCTAAGACCTATTTTTACTGGGAAGTATTCTCCCTCTCTTCTACACATCCTAACCTGAGCCTCACTTTTTTTTTTTATTATCACACTGGCCGGTTCCCACCAAGGCAGGGTGGCCAGTGTGATAATAAAAAAAAAAGTGAGGCTCAGGTTATGGTGTGTAGAAGAGAGGGAGACTACTTCCCAGTAAAAATAGGTCTGAGCCTCACTATCCTCATAAAAACTCTTTACAGCATTTAGTAACTTACCACCTATTCCATATACTTGCAACATCTGCCACATTGCTCCCCTATCCACTCTATCATATGCCTTTTCTAAATCAATAAATGCAATAAAAACTTCCCTACCTTTATCTAAATACTGTTCACATATATGCTTCAATGTAAACACTTGATCTACACATCCCCTACCCACTCTGAAGCCTCCTTGCTCATCCGCAATCCTACATTCTGTCTTACCTCTAATTCTTTCAATTATAACCCTACTGTATACTTTTCCTGGTATACTCAGTAAACTTATTCCTCTATAATTTTTACAGTCTCTTATGTCCCCCTTCCCTTTATATAAAGGGACTATACATGCTCTCCGCCAATCCCTATGTACATTCCCCTCTTTCATACATTTATTAAACAAAAGTACCAACCACTCCAACACTATATCTCCCCCTGCTTTTAACATTTCTGTCATGATCCCATCAGTTCCAGCTGTTTTATCCCCTTTCATTCTACGTAATGCCTCACGTACCTCCACCACACTTACATTCTGCTCTTCTTCACTCCTAAAAGATGGTATACCTCCCTGGCCAGTGCATGAAATTACCTCCTCCCTTTCTTCGTCGACATTTAAAAGTTCCTCAAAATATTCTCACCATCTACCTAATACCTCCCTCTCCCCATCTACTAACTCCCCTACTCTGTTTTTAACTAACAAATCCATACTTTCCCTAGGCTTTCTTAACTTGTTTAACTCGCTCTAAAATTTTTTCTTATTTTCATGAAAATTTCTTGACATTGCCTCTCCCACTCTTTCATCTGCTCTCCTTTTGCACTCTCTCACCACTCTCTTCACCTTTCTTTTACTCTCCATATACTCTGCTCCTCTTATAACACTTCTGCTTTGTAAAAACCTCTCATAAGCTACCTTTTTCTCTTTTATCACACCCTTTACTTCATCATTCCACCAATCACTCCTCTTTCCACCTGCCCCCACCCTCCTATAACCACAAACTTCTGCCCCACATTCTAATACTGCATTTTTAAAACTATTCCAACCCTCTTCAACCCCCCCCCCCCCCCACTACTCAACTTTGCACTAGCCCACCTGTCTGCCAATAGTCGCTTATATCTCGCCCGAACTTCCTCCTCCCTTAGTTTATACACTTTCACCTCCCTCTTACTTGTTGTTTCCACCTTCCTCTTTTCCCATCTACCTCTTACTCTAACTGTAGCTACAACTAGATAATGATCCGATATATCAGTTGCCCCTCTATAAACATGTACATCCTGGAGCCTACCCATGAACCTTTTATCCACCAATACATAATCTAACAAACTACTAGCCTACTGTCTGCCGGAAATGTACCACATGCTGTCAAGTTTCTTTTGTGCCTATCAGTATTCTGTTGCATGTAAACTATAGTTTGTATACTTCAGAAAAGAAATAAAGTTGTATTGTATTGCTGGCAGCAACAGCCTGGTTGGCATGGCACTCAACAATGAAGTCTGGTCTTGGGGTGATGGTGAGGTGGGGTGAGGTGAGACTCTTCAGTAAGGAATTGATAAGTGGAATTTTACATTACCAGCATCAGATGATAGACCAGGAAAATGAGGTGTGCGTTAGGTTAGGTTAAGTTAGGGTATAATGTAGGTTAGGTTATAATGTAGGTTAAGGTATAATGTAGGTTAGGTTAGTGTATAATGTAGGTTAGGGTATAATGTAGGTTAGGTTAGGGTATAATGTAGGTTAGGTTAGGGTATAATGTAGGTTAGGTTATAATGTAGGTTAGGGTATAATGTAGGTTAGGTTATAATGTGGGTCAGGTTAGATTAGGTTATAATGTAGCAACAACACAACATTATGTAGCAACATTGCAACATTAATTTCTACCAGTGAATCTTGCAATCTATCTTGTTTGCTTGCAGGATCTCAGCAATCCGTCGTTGATCAACATCATCAACCTGACAGAAATCGCCATCCGCCGGCTCATCAAGATGTCGAAGAGGATATCGGCCTTTAAGAGCCTGTGCCAGGAAGACCAAATTGCTCTGCTCAAGGGAGGCTGCACAGAGATGATGATTCTACGCTCCGTCTGCGCTTACGACCCGGATAAGGATTCCTGGATGGTTGGTGATGTTATTAGTGGAGTTGATGTAACGGATGTCTTTGAGGTTATTTAATAACCTGCAATATTTTGATCTATTTGTGATGTTATTAGTGGAGTTGATGTAATGGACATCTTTGTTTCAGGTTATTCAACCCTTTGAGGGTCAATTCTGTAGATCTATTGCTTTGAAGCCAGGGTCTAAACCGTAGATATACGCCTTGAGCTCAGCTCATTCAGATAACCTGTGAGCAGTAAATTTTAGCCTAGATACTAGAGAACACATCTTTGTGGTAAGTGTGCACCACAAAATAATCCTGCAGCATGCAGTGCATAGAGAAAAAAAAAAACTGGCCATAATTATGGATTAAAACGGCGATTTTGTGGTGTTTTTTCGTATCTTTTTAACAGTTTTATTCATGATTTCTTGGTCTCATTTGGTAGAATGGAAGATATATTACAGAAATATAGATGATTTTGATTGGTTTTAGTACTGAAAATGGCTTGAAACTGAGCTCAAAATAGCAGAAAAGTTCAATTTTTGCCGAAGTTCAAGAGTAAACAAATGTTATCACGAGTAAACATGTGAGCTGGTGGGTTTAATATATGTTCACGAATGTGCTGATATTATTTATACAATTATTACAACACTGCATAAGAGTAAATCTTCTATTTTTTGGTATGAATAAAAATTCGTTGTGGATAAAAAATCAAAATGGAATTCAATTGTAAAGCCTGAAAACATAACTAATGAACTGAGTAAATGTTAGTTTAGTGCCAGGAATGTCTGCGTTGTTAATTCAGGACTCTATTTTGAAATTGGAGTATTTTAACCCCTTGACTGTCGCAACCCTTTCAAATCCTGAGGTGTGTCCTGGTAATTATTTTTTTCTGAAATGATAGAGAATCTTTTCCTGATTGTAATGACACCAAAAGAACAAAACTTGATGGAAAACTGGCAGAATTATGTTCTCGTGAGGTTAGCGACCTCAGCGATATTTACGAATCGGTGATTTTGGTCACTTTGAACCCTATTTTCGGCTAATTCCATTGTTCCAGTTGACCAAACTCACAGCTATTTCTTTAGAACTCCATTTTTTCTATCAATTGAGTATAAGAAACTGCCCATTTACCAATTTCAACTACCCAATAACGTGGTCAGAAATTTGTAATTTGGCCAATTTCACGCAAATTAAAAAATATGATAATTTCAAAATAAGGTCCAGAATGAACAATGCAGACATTCTGGCACTAAAATAACATTTTCTTTGTTCATCAGTCATGTCTCCAGGCCCCTCTGATATTACTCTTGCTTTCTATTTTGAATTTTTATTCAAACAAAAAATAGGAGATTTACTGTTATGCAGACTACTGCAATATTGTAATAATTGTATAAATAATGTCAACCCATTTAGGACTTCATATTAGAATGGCTACTTGGACATTTATTGGACAATGACATCATTTGTTTACTTTTGAACATCAGCAAAAATCAAACATTTCCCCTACTTTGAGCTCCATTTCCATGTTCTTTTCATAGTAAAACCAATCAAAATCACCTCTGCTTCTATAATATGTTTTCCATTCTATCAATGAGACCAAGAAAACGAGAATACAACCATAAATACAATACAAAAATAGACCACAAAGTCGGCATTTTAATTAAAAAAAAATGGTCAAAGTTTTTTTTTTTTCTTTATGCACTGTGTGCTGCAGGATTTTTTTAATATGGTGCACACACACATCCATTCTCTCACATGTAAAAAGAGAGCAAATGAGAGAGTGGGTGAGATGTTATCAACAAATTTTGTTGAAAATAAGAAAAAGTTTTGGAGTGAGATTAACAAGTTAAGGAAGCCTAGAGAACAAATGGATTCGTCAGTTAAAAATAGGAGAGGAGAGTTATTAAATGGAGAGTTAGAGGTATTGGGAAGATGGAGGGAATATTTTGAGGAATTGTTAAATGTTGATGAAGATAGGGAAGCTGTGATTTCGTGTATAGGGCAAGGAGGAATAACATCTTGTAGGAGTGAGGAAGAGCCAGTTGTGAGTGTGGGGGAAGTTCGTGAGGCAGTAGGTAAAATGAAAGGGGGTAAGGCAGCCGGGATTGATGGGATAAAGATAGAAATGTTAAAAGCAGGTGGGGATATAGTTTTGGAGTGGTTGGTGCAATTATTTAATAAATGTATGGAAGAGGGTAAGGTACCTAGGGATTGGCAGAGAGCATGCATAGTTCCTTTGTATAAAGGCAAAGGGGATAAAAGAGAGTGCAAAAATTATAGGGGGATAAGTCTGTTGAGTGTACCTGGTAAAGTGTATGGTAGAGTTATAATTGAAAGAATTAAGAGGAAGACGGAGAATAGGATAGCAGATGAACAAGGAGGCTTTAGGAAAGGTAGGGGGTGTGTGGACCAGGTGTTTACAGTGAAACATAAGTGAACAGTATTTAGATAAGGCTAAAGAGGTCTTTGTGGCATTTATGGATTTGGAAAAGGCGTATGACAGGGTGGATAGGGGGGCAATGTGGCAGATGTTGCAAGTGT
Source organism: Cherax quadricarinatus (assembly GCF_038502225.1). Taxonomy (NCBI): domain Eukaryota; kingdom Metazoa; phylum Arthropoda; class Malacostraca; order Decapoda; family Parastacidae; genus Cherax; species Cherax quadricarinatus. The sequence continues at coordinate 7,844,549 of NC_091389.1, read as the reverse complement.
ATGGTGTAGGAGGTAGGTTACTGAAAGCAGTGAAGAGTTTTTACGAGGATAGTGAGGCTCAAGTTAGAGTATGTAGGAAAGAGGGAAATTTTTTCCCAGTAAAAGTAGGCCTTAGACAAGGATGTGTGATGTCACCGTGGTTGTTTAATATATTTATAGATGGGGTTGTAAGAGAAGTAAATGCGAGGGTCTTGGCAAGAGGCGTGGAGTTAAAAGATAAAGAATCACACACAAAGTGGGAGTTGTCACAGCTGCTCTTTGCTGATGACACTGTGCTTTTGGGAGATTCTGAAGAGAAGCTGCAGAGATTGGTGGATGAATTTGGTAGGGTGTGCAAAAGAAGAAAATTAAAGGTGAATACAGGAAAGAGTAAGGTTATGAGGATAACAAAAAGATTAGGTGATGAAAGATTGAATATCAGATTGGAGGGAGAGAGTATGGAGGAGGTGAACGTATTCAGATATTTGGAAGTGGACGTGTCAGCGGATGGGTCTATGAAAGATGAGGTGAATCATAGAATTGATGAGGGAAAAAGAGTGAGTGGTGCACTTAGGAGTCTGTGGAGACAAAGAACTTTGTCCTTGGAGGCAAAGAGGGGAATGTATGAAAGTATAGTTTTACCAACGCTCTTATATGGGTGTGAAGCATGGGTGATGAATGTTGCAGCGTGGAGAAGGCTGGAGGCAGTGGAGATGTCATGTCTGAGGGCAATGTGTGGTGTGAATATAATGCAGAGAATTCGTAGTTTGGAAGTTAGGAGGAGGTGCGGGATTACCAAAACTGTTGTCCAGAGGGCTGAGGAAGGGTTGTTGAGGTGGTTCGGACATGTAGAGAGAATGGAGCGAAACAGAATGACTTCAAGAGTGTATCAGTCTGTAGTGGAAGGAAGGCGGGGTAGGGGTCGGCCTAGGAAGGGTTGGAGGGAGGGGGTAAAGGAGGTTTTGTGTGCGAGGGGCTTGGACTTCCAGCAGGCATGCGTGAGCGTGTTTGATAGGAGTGAATGGAGACAAATGGTTTTTAATACTTGATGTGCTGTTGGAGTGTGAGCAAAGTAACATTTATGAAGGGATTCAGGGAAACCGGCAGGCCGGACTTGAGTCCTGGAGATGGGAAGTACAGTGCCTGCACTCTGAAGGAGGGGTGTTAATGTTGCAGTTTAAAAACTGTAGTGTAAAGCACCCTTCTGGCAAGACAGTGATGGAGTGAATGATGGTGAAAGTTTTTCTTTTTCGGGCCACCCTGCCTTGGTGGGAATCGGCCAGTGTGATAATAATAATAAAAAAAAAAATATACACGTCAAACATGGTGGCTCGTAAGACGTATATATGCGACCAAAACAGTCAAAGGGTTAAACTATTTTGAACTTTGTGTTAAATTGGCCAAATTACCATTTTCCGATCACACTATTGGGTAGTTGAAACAGTTGACTGGGTGATTTCTTGTCCTCAATCGATAAAATAGAAGTAATACTAGTGAAATAGCTTAGAATTTGGTCGACTAATATAATGTAATTGGCCTGAAATGGGAGTCAAAGTCGGCAAAATCACTGATGCGTAAACATCGCTGATGCTTCAAAATTCACAAGCATAATTTCATCAATTTTCCATTAAATTTCATACTTTTTGTTTATTCCCTTCAGAAAAAGATTTTCTACCATTTTGTAAGATAATTTTTTTTTTTTTTTTTTTTTTTAATTTCTTGGACCCTGGCTATCACTCTGAGATTTGACCTTTGGACCCTCAAACAGTTAATAACCTGCGATGTTTTGGTCTGTAATGTTATTAGTCAAGTCGATGTAATAGTTGTCTCTTTGTTTATGGTTATTTAATCCTTAAACTGTCCAAACGTAGATCTACGTTTGCATGCGTAGTGCTCTGAATGTAGATCTACTTTTTTTTTTACATAAGAAATAATGTAAAATCGAGTGTAGATCTATGTTCGGAGAACTTATGAGTGCGAACACAGATCTACGTTTGAACAGTTTAACTCTTTCAGGGTTTCGGCTGTACTAGTACTGCTTACGCCACAGGTTTTTTGACGTGCTAGTATGCCTAAATTCTAGCACCCTCAAATCTAGTGAGAGAAAGCTGGTAGGCCTACATATGAAAGAATGGGTCTATGTGGTCAGTGTGCGCACTATGAAAAAATCCTGCAGCATGCAGTGCATAATGAGAAAAAATAACTTTGACAGTGTTTTTGGATTAAAACAGCGACTTTGCACTGCATTTTCATATGGTATTTATGATGGTATTCTAGTTTTCCTGGTCTCATTTTATAGAATGGAAGACATATTACACAAATTGAGACGATTTTGACTGGTTTCACAATGAAAAGTACCTTGAAATTGAGCTCAAAGTAGCAGAAATGTTCGATTTTTACCAAAGTTCAAAAGTAAACAAATCATGCCAAGCGTCCAATACACGTCAACTGGCGAGTCTAATATTCTTTCACAAGTGCGCTGATATTATTTATACCATTTCTACACTAATGCAGTAGTCTGCATAACAGTAAATCTTCTATTTTTTGTAAGAATAAAAATTCAAAGTGGAAAGCCAAAGAAATATAAGAGGGGCCTGGGGATGTGACTAACGAACAGAGAACATGTTATTTTAGTGCCAGGAATGTCTTTCTTGTTTATTCTGGACCCTATTCGGAAATTGGCATCTTTTGAAGTGTGTGTGTGAAATTGGCAAAATTGCTAAATTCTGACCACTTTATTGGAAAGTTGAGATATGTAAATGGGTGGTTTCTTGTACTCATTCAATAGAAAAAATGGAGTTATAGTGAAATAGTTATGATTTTTGTGGACTAGTACACTGGAATTAGCCGAAAATAGAGCTCAAAGTGGGCAAAATTGCTGATGTTTAAACATCATTGAGACCGCTAACTTCGCAAGAGCATAATTCCGTAAGTTTTCCATCAAATTTCATACTTTTGGTGTCATTATGATCAGGAAAAGATTCTCTATCTTTTCTTAAGAAAAAATAATTTTTTTTTAAAATTTGGGCGACCCTGAGAACAAGTCTCGGAGAGGGGCTGGCGACCCTGAAAGGATTAAGGGTTAAGAACCTGTGTATAAGAGAGGAAATGCGTGTCGCTGTTTTGGTGTATTATGAACAATCGTCAAGTCACAGGTGAGTGAGAGAGTGATGAGAAGGTTTCGAGAGAGGACAGGATGAGGAAGGCAGCAGTAGCGTTAATAGTAGGACTACCACTAGTACTACCAGTAGCACTAGTAGTAGTGCTAGTATTACTAGTAGTAGCACTAGTACTAGCAGTAGCTCTAGTAGTGGTAGCACTACTAGTACTAGCACTAGTAGTAGCACTACCACTAGTACTAGCAGTAGCACTAGTAGTAGCACTGCCACTAGTACTAGCAGTAGCACTAGTAGTAGTACTAGTAGTAGCACTGACAGTTGTAGCACTAGTAGTAGCACTAGCACTAATACTAGCAGTAGTAGCAATAACAGTAGCACTAGTAGCAATAATACTAGTAGCAGCACTAGTAGTAGCACAAGCAGCAGTAGCACTAACAGCACTAATAGTAGCAGTAGCACTAGCAGTAATAGCACTAGCAGTAGCACTAGCAGTAATAGCACTAGCAGTAGCACTACTAGCATTAGCACTAGTAGTAATACTACCACTAGTAGTAGCACTAGCAGTAGCACTAGTAGTGGTAGCACTAGCACAGATAGTTGCACTAGCAGTAGTAGCACTAGCACAGATAGTTGCACTAGCAGTAGCACTAGTAATACTAGCACTAGTAGCAGCAGTAGTAGTAGCACTAGGAGTATCACTAATAGCACTAGCAGTAGTAGCACTAGTACTAGCAGTAGCACTAGTACCAGGAGTAGCACTAACACTAATACTAGTACTAGCACTAGTAGTAGTAGCACTAGTACTAGCAGTAGCACTAGCACAAGCAGTAGCACTAGCACCAGTAACAATAGCAGTAGTAGCACTAGCACAAGTAGTAGCACTAGCACCAGTAATAACAATAGCAGTAGTAGCACTAGTAGTAGTACTAGCAATAATATTAAAGAACTTGTTTGATTGTTGATTTGTGTAAACTATTTTTGTAAACAATGTAATGGTAATATTGTGTAGTTGTGTTGCATACGAATGCATATACAGTGCGCCCCAGTTTACGTCGTTTCGCCTTATGGCATTCCGCTAATACTGACATTTCAAATTATGACCAAAACTCGCTATATGGACCCCCCCCCCCACCTGACTTTCTAATATGGTCACTGTGCCCCACCCAGTTTGTTTACATTCTCCATGAGCATTGCATCTCTCCATCATGTCTGGAAACTTTCCAAAATTTCAAGAGTTTTAAAGTTATTTCATGTTTTATGTATACAGTCGACCCTCGGTTATCGACCGTAATCCGTTCCAGAAGGTCAGCCTAAAAGTGAAATGGCTGAAAACCAAAATAATATTTCCCATAAGAATTAATGTAAATACAATTAATTCACTCCAGACACCCAAAAGTTAACAAAAAATTCATTTTTTGAAGATTATTTATAATTTTGCATACACAAAACAATGAGAACTAAATAAAATAAATACATGAATGATTAAATCACTATTACATACCTTTACTGAAGAGTCTTTTTGGCTTATGGGAGAGAGGGAGGAGGAGAGAGGGAGGAGGAGAGAGGGAGGAGAGATGGAGGAGGAGAGAGGGAGGAGGAGAGAGGGAGGAGGAGAGAGGGAGGAGGAGAGAGGGAGGAGGAGAGAGGGAGGAGGAGAGAGGGAGGAGGAGAGAGGGAGGAGGAGAGAGGGAGGAGGAGAAAGGGAGTTGGGGTTTATTGTTTGGAAGGGGAATCCTCATCCATAAGGACTTCAGGTAACAAGTCCCTCTCTGGGGTTACTTTCCATCTTTGTCTTTTAATGCCACTAGGACCAGCTTGAGAGTCACTGGACCTCTGTCGCACAAAATAACTCTCAAGAGTACTCTGTTACTGGCGTCTCTTTAAGATTTCCCTGAGGTGGGACAAGGTTTTGTCATTGAACATGTTGCAGATATGGCTTGTTTCAGCTTGGTCAGGGTGATACTTTTCAACAAAAGTTTGCAACTCATTCCACTTTGCACACATGTCCTTAATCACTGAAGAAGGCACCTTCTCCCCTCTCTCTTCCTCCTCCTCTGAAGCAATTTCCTCAGCTGCAGTCTGTTGCTGTTCCAGTTGAAGGTCTTGCAGCTCTTCAGTGGTTAGCTCTTCCCTGTGGTCCTCCACCAACTATTCCACATCCTGGCCACTCACATCTAACCCCATGGACTTCCTCAGTGCCACAACAGATTGTGCAACAGGCATAGGGTCCTCAGGATCAGCCCCAAACCCTTCAAAATCCTTCTCTTGGACACAGTCTGGCCACAATTTTCTCCAAGCAGAGTTCAAAGTCCTGGAAGTCACTCCCTGCCAAGCCTTACCTATAAGACTTATGCAATGGAGGATAATGAAGTGATTCCTCCAGAACTCTCGTAGGGTTAATGAGTGTCCGAGGTCACTTCAAAGCACCTTTGAAACACTGTTTTTGTGTAGAGTTTTTTGAGGTTAGAAATGACCTGCTGGTCCATAGGCTGGATGAGAGGAGTGGTGTTAGGAGGCTAGAACCTCACTGTTATAAAACTGAAGTCCTTAAACACTTGGTCTTCCAAGTCTGTAGGATGTGCAGGAACATTGTCTAGTACCAGGAGGCACTTGAGTGGCAATTTCTTTTCCAGGAGGTATTTTTTCACACTTGGGTCAAACACATCATTGACCCACTATTTGAAAATGTGTCTTGTGACCCACGCCTTATTATTAGCTTTCCACATCACTCACAATCTATTCTTGACGACATTGTTTTTCTTGAACACTCTGGGATTTTCAGAGTGAGACGCCAGTAAAGGCTTCACTTTGAAATCCCCACTAGTGTTAGCACAGAACAAAAGAGTAAGCCTGTCTTTCATAGGCTTGTGTCCTGGGAGTGCTTTTTCCTCCTGTGTAATGTAGGTCCTCTTTGGCATTTTCTTCCAAAAGAGGCCTGGTTTGTCACAGTTAAACACTTGTTGGGGGAGGAATCCTTGCAGCCTCGCCATGCCTTACCACACTGTGTATGCCACTACGCTTCTTAAATCTCTCAAACCAGCCTTTGCTGGCCCTAAATTCACTAAGAGCAGCATTTGTTCCAGGCATTTTCTTTACAAGATCCGCATGTAACTGCCTTGCCTTCTCACAAATCATCGACTCCGCAACACTATCTCCTACTAATTGCTTTTCGGTGATCCACAAAACCCACAATTTCTCCATATCTTCAATTATTGGTGACCTTTGTTTGGTTAACACATTTTACCACATCATCTTCCTTGATTTGTTCTTTCTTTGCCAAGATACAAGTAATTGTTGATTTGTTTTTCCCGTACATCCTGGCAAGTTCTAGTACTCGAAAACCACTCTCAAACTTTTCAACAACTTGTTTCTTAAATTCCATCATGTTTCTAACTTTCTTTACCAAAGGAATTTTACTAGGAACTTTCTTTATGGCCATGGCTACTTATTTCCTAGTTGCATTTAATTGATAACCATGAAAATCAATGAATTATAGCGAAATGTTTGGATGAATGAGCAGAAGCTTCCTCACTCACCCAGAGACAAAGCCAGACTGATGCGCGAGTGGCTGGTGGTGGCAGGTTGATGCATACCTTACCGCCGATATGTAAAATAATAGCCAATAACCCGGAGCCAAAAACCCGGCCGATAAGCAAGTTGGCCGATAACTGAAGGTCCACTGTACTCTGATAATTATACTTATGTGTACCTGTACCTAAATAAACATACATACACTGTGCTGGCATGCAGGTACACATTAAAATCGCCAAGAGTGATTTTAATGTGTTAGGTCTTGATATAAATCTAAGTGAATTTTTAACCTTATTGTGCACACTTAGGCACTGCTGTCTTGGCTTTAGATTTCTGCTCATCATGCCTCACACTCTGAGATCAAGCTCTACTTCACCTAATTTATATCTTCGAGGCTTATATTCATTCCCGAGGACTTGGACTTTACACATGTCCACGTTGAACTTCATCTGCCACTTTTCATACACATGTCCACGTTGAACTTCATCTGCCACTTTTCATACACATGTCCACGTTGAACTTCATCTGCCACTTTTCATACACATGTCCACGTTGAACTTCATCTGCCACTTTTCATACACATGTCCACGTTGAACTTCATCTGCCACTTTTCATACACATGTCCACGTTGAACTTCATCTGCCACTTTTCATACACATGTCCACGTTGAACTTCATCTGCCACTTTTCATACACATGTCCACGTTGAACTTCATCTGCCACTTTTCATACCAAGACATTATTTTGTCTAAATCTTACTGACGTATTTTTTTATCATCAGCAAATTTACTAATGCCACTTTTAATTCCTTTATCAAGGTCATTAAGCCTTTCAGGGTCCAGAGCCCCAGTCTGAAACTTGTCCACAGGGTCCAAGAATTTAAAAAAAAAAATTTGTTAATTTCTCTTACAGAATGGTAGAGAATCTTTTTCTGAAGGTTATAAAACAAAAAGTATGAAATTTGATGGAAAATTGACAAAATTATGCTATAGCTAATTTGGCTGCGTCAGCGGTATTTATGCATTTGCGATTGTGCCCACTCTGACTCCTATTTTAGGCCAATTACATTATTCGAGTTGACCAAATTCTTAACTGTTTTACGAGTATTACGTCTATTTTATCGATTGAGCAGAAAAAACTGCCTAATGAACTACTTCAACTACCCAATAAAGTGATCAGAACTTGGTAATTTTCCCAATTTTACAAAGTTCAAAATATTCTAATTTGAAAATAGAGTCTAGAATAAACAATGCAGACATTACTGGCACTAAAATAACATTTTCTCTGTTTATTAGGTATGTTTCCAAACTTTATAGATGAATTCCATTTTGAGTGTAGTATAGTGTCAGTAGACACTATACTACACTATCAAAAGACACTGTACTACACTATCAAAATACACTATACTACACTATCAAAATACACTATACTACACTATCACTAGACACTATACTACACTATCACTAGACACTATACTACACTATCACTAGATACTATACTACACTATCACTAGACACTATACTACACTATCACTAGACACTATACTACACTATCAAAAGACACTGTACTACACTATCAAAATACACTATACTACACTATCACTAGACACTATACTACACTATCACTAGACACTATACTACACTATCACTAGACACTATACTACACTATCACTAGACACTATACTACACTATCACTAGACACTATACTACACTATCACTAGACACTATACTACACTATCACTAGACACTATACTACACTATCACTAGACACTATACTACACTATCACTAGACACTATACTACACTATCACTAGACACTATACTACACTATCACTAGACACTATACTACACTATCACTAGACACTATACTACACTATCACTAGACACTGTACTACACTATCACAAGACACTATACTACACTATCACAAGACACTATACTACACTATCACTAGACACTATACTACACTATCACAAGACACTATACTACACTATCACTAGACACTGTACTACACTATCACAAGACACTATACTACACTATCACTAGACACTATACTACACTATCAAAATACACTATACTACACTATCACTAGACACTACACTATCACTAGACACTATACTACACTATCACTAGACACTATACTACACTATCACAAGACACTATACTACACTATCACTAGACACTGTACTACACTATCAAAATACACTATACTACACTATCACTAGACACTATACTACACTATCACTAGACACTATACTACACTATCACTAGACATTGTACTACACTATCACTAGACACTGTACTACACTATCACTAGACACTATACTACACTATCACTAGACACTGTACTACACTATCACTAGACACTATACTACACTATCACTAGACACTATACTACACTATCAAAATACACTATACTACACTATCACAAGACACTATACTACACTATCACTAGACACTATACTACACTATCACTAGACACTATACTACACTATCAAAATACACTATACTACATTATCACAAGACACTATACTACACTATCACTAGACACTATACTACACTATCACAAGACACTATACTACACTATCACTAGACACTGTACTACACTATCACAAGACACTATACTACACTATCACTAGACACTATACTACACTATCACTAGACACTATACTACACTATCACTAGACACTATACTACACTATCACTAGACACTATACTACACTATCACTAGACACTATACTACACTATCACTAGACACTGTACTACACTGTCACAAGACACTATACTACACTATCACTAGAGACTGTACTACACTATCAAATACACTATACTACACTATCACTAGACACTGTACTACACTGTCACAAGACACTATACTACACTATCACTAGACACTATACTACACTATCACTAGACACTATACTACACTATCAAAATACACTATACTACACTATCACTAGACACTGTACTACACTGTCACATGACACTATACTACACTATCACAAGACACTATACTACACTATCACAAGACACTATACTACACTATCACTAGACACTATACTACACTATCACTAGACACTATACTACACTATCAAAATACACTATACTACACTATCACTTGACACTGTACTACACTATCACAAGACACTATACTACACTATCACAAGACACTATACTACACTATCACTAGACACTGTACTACACTATCACAAGACACTATACTACACTATCACTAGACACTATACTACACTATCACAAGACACTATACTACACTATCACTAGACACTGTACTACACTATCACTAGACACTATACTACACTATCACTAGACACTATACTACACTATCACAAGACACTATACTACACTATCACTAGACACTATACTACACTATCACAAGACACTATACTACACTATCACAAGACACTATACTACACTATCACTAGACACTATACTACACTATCACTAGACACTATACTACACTATCACTAGACACTATACTACACTATCACTAGACACTATACTACACTATCACAAGACACTATACTACACTATCACTAGACACTATACTACACTATCACTAGACACTATACTACACTATCACTAGACACTATACTACACTATCACAAGACACTATACTACACTATCACTAGACACTATACTACACTATCACAAGACACTATACTACACTCAAAATACACTATACTACACAATCACTAGACACTATACTACACTATCACTAGACACTATACTACACTATCACTAGACACTATACTACACTATCACTAGACACTATACTACACTATCACTAGACACTATACTACACTATCACTAGACACTATACTACACTATCACTAGACACTATACTACACTATCAAAATACACTATACTACACTATCACTAGACACTATACTACACTATCACTAGACACTATACTACACTATCACTAGACACTATACTACACTATCACTAGACACTATACTACACTATCACTAGACACTATACTACACTATCACTAGACACTATACTACACTATCACTAGACACTATACTACACTATCACTAGACACTATACTACACTATCAAAATACACTATACTACACTATCACTAGACACTATACTACACTATCAAAATACACTATACTACACTATCACTAGACACTATACTACACTATCACTAGACACTATACTACACTATCAAAATACACTATACTACACTATCACTAGACACTGTACTACACTATCACAAGACACTGTACTACACTATCACTAGACATTGTACTACACTATCACTAGACACTGTACTACACTATCACTAGACACTATACTACACTATCACTAGACACTGTACTACACTATCACTAGACACTGTACTACACTATCACTAGACACTATACTACACTATCACTAGACACTATACTATACTATCACTAGATACTGTACTACACTATCACTAGACACTATACTACACTATCACTAGACACTATACTACACTATCAGTAGACACTATACTACACTATCAAAATACACTATACTACACTATCACTAGACACTGTACTACACTGTCACATGACACTATACTACACTATCACTAGACACTGTACTACACTATCACTAGACACTGTACTACACTATCACTAGACACTGTACTACACTGTCACATGACACTATACTACACTATCACTAGACACTATACTACACTATCACTAGACACTGTACTACACTGTCACATGACACTATACTACACTATCACTAGACACTGTACTACACTATCACTAGACACTATACTACACTATCAAAATACACTATACTACACTATCACTAGACACTATACTACATTATCACTAGACACTGTACTACACTATCAAAAGACACTATACTACACTATCACATAGACACTATACTACACTATCACTAGACACTATACTACACTATCACTAGACACTGTACTACACTATCACTATGACACTATACTACACTATCACTAGACACTGTACTACACTATCACTAGACACTATACTACACTATCACTAGACACTATACTACACTATCACTATGACACTATACTACACTATCACTAGACACTATACTACACTATCACTAGACACTATACTACACTATCACTAGACACTATACTACACTATCACTAGACACTGTACTACACTATCACTAGACACTATACTACACTATCACTAGACACTATACTACACTATCACTAGACACTGTACTACACTGTCACATGACACTATACTACACTATCACTAGACACTATACTACACTATCACTAGACACTATACTACACTGTCACATGACACTATACTACACTATCACTAGACACTGTACTACACTGTCACATGACACTATACTACACTATCACTAGACACTGTACTACACTATCACTAGACACTGTACTACACTATCACTAGACACTGTACTACACTATCACTAGACACTATACTACACTGTCACATGACACTATACTACACTATCACTAGACACTATACTACACTATCACTAGACACTGTACTACACTGTCACATGACACTACTACACTATCACTAGACACTGTACTACACTATCACTAGACACTGTACTACACTATCACTAGACACTGTACTACACTATCACTAGACACTGTACTACACTATCACTAGACACTGTACTACACTGTCACATGACACTATACTACACTATCACTAGATACTATACTACACTATCACTAGACACTATACTACACTATCAAAATACACTATACTACACTATCACTAGACACTGTACTACACTGTCACATGACACTATACTACACTATCACTAGACACTATACTATACTATCACTAGACACTGTACTACACTGTCACAAGACACTATACTACACTATCACTAGACACTATACTACACTATCAAAATACACTGTACTACACTATCACTAGACACTGTACTACACTATCACAAGACACTATACATGTAGACAGACAGATACAGAGACAGCTGGCTGGCCAGCCAGCCTGCCAAATACGTATCGCACATGTTCCAGAAATGTTCCTCTTTACGTAGGGCATTGGTTACAAGACATTCTAGCAGGATGACACTACCAGTGGCATCAGAAATGAAAGGATGTTGCACAAATGTTTCATATGGGTTATTATCGAGGTTTTTGATATTTCCTTGACCACTTGTGACCACATCCCTCACTTTCCTCTTAAAAGGGGAATATTAATTAATACATGATAACAGTGAATCCCTGGTGTTTGCCATACTGTTTGCTGTAGCTCGTGCTCAGTTGAACTGGTGCTCCCACAAGGTACTAAGTGGTCCCCAATTTTTTAATACTGCACACACCGAGTGTTAAGACCCATTCTATACTGATCAGACATCTCAGGCCAGTCATGCCAAATTAGGAGGCAGGAAAAATTAAACGTTGATCTACATTTAATATATAATATTGTAGACATGTTATCAGGTTTATATGCATTTAAAAGTGATAAAAGTCTGTGTTTCACTTTACAGTGATTTTTGGTTTACAGAAGTATTCTGGAACCTAACTTACTGTATAAGCAGAGCCCTCCTGTACAGTAGTAGCCTGGAACCTAACCTGCTATATAAGCAGAGCCCTCCTGTACAGCAGTAGCCTGGTACCTAACCTGCTGTAAAATCAAGGCCCTCCTGTACAGCAGTAGCCTGGTACAGTGGACCCTCAGCTAACGATATTAATCCGTTAGACGAAATTATCGTTAGCCAAATTAATTTTACCCATAAGAAATAATGGAAATCCAATTAATCCGTTCCAGACAGCCAAAATATACATTTCTTTACAAAGAAAACAATGAGACATGCACAATAACTATGTAAATAAATGTTAAAATGACACTTACCTTTATTGAAGAGTATTGATGAGTGATGAGACACTGTATACTGGTGTATCATCACTGAGTGATGATACACCAGTAAAGACTTCACTTTGCAATCCCCACTAGCATTACAACAAAACATGAGAGTTAGCCTGTCTTTCATAGGCTTGTGTCCTGGGAGTGCCTTTTCCTCCTGAGTAATGTAGGTCCTGTTTGGCATTTTCTTCCAGAATAGGCCTGTTTCCTCACAATTGAACACTTGTTGGGGTTGGAATTTTTCAGCTTTTCCATGCCTTATCACACTGTGTATGCCATTATGATTCTTAACCCTTACAGGGTTTCTGACGTACTAGTACAGCTTACGCACCAGGGTTATTGACGTACTAGTACGCCTAAATTCTAGCACCTTCATATCTAGTGAGAGAAAGCTGGTAGGCTTACATATGAAAAAATGGGTCTATGTGGTCAGTGTACACAGTATAAAAAAAATCCTGCAGCACACAGTGCATAATGAGAAAAAAAACTCCGACCATGTTTTTGGTTTAAAACATTGACTTTGCAGTGTATTTTCGTATGGTATTTATGGTTGTATTTTAGTTTTCCTGGTCTCATTTTATAGAGTGGAAGACATATTACAGAAATTTAGATGATTTTGACTGGTTTCATAATGAAAAGTACCTTGAAATTGAGCTCAAATTAGCAGAAATGTTCAATTTTTACCAAAGTTCAAAAGTAAACAAATGCCAAGCATCCAATACACATCAGCTGGTGAGTCTAATATTCTTTCACAAGTGTTTACCTGGAGTTTACCTGGAGAGAGTTCCGGGGGTCAACGCCCCCGCGGCCCGGTCTGTGACCAGGCCTCCTTAGGTCAGTGTCCCAGGATGCGACCCACACCAGTCGACTAACACCCAGGTACCCATTTTACTGATGGGGAACATAGACAACAGGTGGAAAGAAACACGTCCAATGTTTCTACTCTGGCTGGGAATCAAACCCAGGCCCTCACCGTGTGAAGCGAGAGCGTTAACCACCAGGCCACCAGAGCCCAGTATTATTTATACAATTTCTACACTAATGCAGTAGTCAGCATAACAGAATAAAAATTCAAAGTGGAAAGCAAAAGAGATGTAAGAGGGGCCTGGGAACGTGACTAATGAACAGAGAAAATGTTATTTTAGTGCCAAGAATGTCTGTCTTGTTTATTCTGGACCCTATTTGGAAATTGGCATCTTCTGAAATTTGTGTGAAATTGGCAAAATTGCCAATTTCTGACCACTTTATTGGATAGTTGAAATCGGTAAATGGGTGGTTTCTTGTACTCATTCGATAAAAGAAATGGAGTTCTAGTGAAATAGATATGATTTTTGTTGACTAGTGCACTGGAATTGGCCGAAAATAGGGCTCAAAGTGGGCGATATCACCAATGCGTAAACATCGTCGAGACTGCTAACTTCACGAGAGCATAATTCCGTAAGTTTTCCATCAAATTTCATACTTTTGGTCTCATTATGACTGGGAAAAGATTCTCTGTCATTTCATGAGAATTTTTTTTTTTTTTTTTTTTTTTTTTTTTTTTTTTTTTTTTTTTTTCCAAAAAAATTTTGACCCTGAGAACAAGTTAAGGAGAGGGCCTCTCGACCCTGAATGGGTTAAATCTCTTAAACCAGCCATTGTTGGCCTTAAATTCACCAATATGAGCACTAGTTCCAGGCATTTTTTCCTCTTCACCTGGGTGTTAGTCGACTGGTGTGGGTCGCATCCTGGGGGACAAGATTAAGGACCCCAATGGAAATAAGTTAGACAGTCCTCGATGACACACTGACTTTCTTGGGTTATCCTGGGTGGCTAACCCTCTGGGGTTAATTGTTTCTCAGTAATTGTTTCTCGTTAAGCCACACCAACAACAGTCTCTCCACATCTTCGAGTAGTACCGCTGACGGTGGTGCAGCAACAGCTGACGATGGTGCAGCAGCAGCTGACCATGGTATGATAGTATTTATCGCCCTTTTTACCACAGGGTTGGCACTAGAAGCTTTCTTTGGGCCCATGGTGGCTTATTTAGCAGTGGAAAGCACTAAACACAATGGAATAATACAAAATGTATCGAATGTATGCATGGAACCGGCCACCCTGGCTTGTAAACAATGATGGCAGGGCAGCTGAGGCGCTCAGGCTGGACAGACAGGTTCGGGACGAATCACGTTGGTCGAGTTTTTCATCGTTGGCCGGGCCAAAATTTTTACACTCAAACGCTTCATTGGGCAAATTTATCGTTAGACAAGGGTCCACTGTACCTAACCTGCTGTATAAGCAGGGCCCTCCTGTACAGCAATAGCCTGGTATAAGCAGGGCCCTCCTGTACAGCAATAGCCTGGTATAAGCAGGGCCTTCCTGTACAGCAATAGCCTGGTATAAGCAGGGTCCTCCTGTACAGCAATAGCCTGGTATAAGCAGGGTCCTCCTGTACAGCAATAGCCTGATATAAGCCGGGCCCTCCTGTACAGCAATAGCCTGATATAAGCAGGGCCCTCCTGTACAGCAGTGGCCTGGTATAAGCAGGGCCCTCCTGTACAGCAGTGGCTTGGTATAAGCAGGGCCCTCCTGTACAGCAGTGGCCTGGTATAAGCAGGGCCCTCCTGTACAGCAATAGCCTGGTATAAGCAGGGCCCTCCTGTACAGCAACAGCCTGGTATAAGCAGGGCCCTCCTGTACAGCAATAGCCTGGTATAAGCAGGGCCCTCCTGTACAGCAGTAGCCTGGAACCTAACCTGCTGTATAACCGGGGCTTTCCTGTATAGATGAAATTACTAACTATGAAACTTCAGAGACAACACAGTAAGTGTAAGGGGCCCAAGACTATTCAACATTCTCCCATTATACATAAGGGGGATTACTGATAAACCCTGGCTGTCTTCAAGAGGGAAATAGATGGGTTCCTAAAGTCAATTTCCAATCAGCGAGGCTGTCTTTAGTATATTAGAGTGCATGTGGCCAGTAGTATGAGGCTGGTTGATCAGGCCCTGATCCACTAGGAAAGCTGATTATGGAATGGGCTGAAGGGTTAGAGTGGCATCTTTCTTATCAGTAATACTCCAGATAAACCCATAATATTAAAAGCCATGTGTGTGTGTGTGTGCATGCATTGTGGTTGCAGGGGTCATGTCACAGCTCCTGGCCCCACAGTGACACTCCCCCCAGACATTACCATATGCTGGTAGCCATAAGGATCATCAAGCCCTTTGCAGAAGATAATTTTTCATAGTAGACTCTCTTATAAGTTCCTCTCTACAGTACACTCTTTTTATAAACAATTGAAAAATAATATCCAAAATTGAATAGCATACGGAAAGAGTTTCATAATACGCTTTATTCAATTCAGTCACAATACCGTGACTGGAACAATACACAAATAACCCGCACGTAGAAGAGAAGAACTTACTATGATGTCATCGTAAGCTCCTCTTTTCTATGTGTGGGTTATTTGGACAACTCACCAGATCGCCTATGTTGCGATTGAGTATTTCTCTAAGTTTTCCATCAGATTTTGTTTTTGTTGTCAGTTGTTTCAGAAAAAAATTCTGTACCATTTTAGATCATTTTATTTATTTATTTTTTTTTTTTTTTGAAAATCGTGACACTGTTGGCACTTTTAATTTCTGGGGTCAAGTGACTGAAAGGGTTAATATTATGTATTTAAATTGACACATCATTTGATGTTATTATTGCCAAGTCAGATTTGCCCTGTTTCCTGTGTTCTATGGGATAGTTGTGTCAGAGTCGTGTGTTCTGTGTTCTTCTTTGAGTTCTTCGTTCTTCCCTCACCAAGCAACTAAAATTGACCATAATTGAATACAGTGGACCCCCGCATAACGATATTAATCCGTTCCTGAGAGGTCATTGTTATGCGAAATAATCGGTATGCGAATGAATTTTCCCCATAAGAAATAATGGAAATCAAATTAATCCGTGCAAGACACCCAAAAGTATGAAAAAAAAAATTTTACCACATGAAATATACATTTTCCTACACACAAAGAGAAGGATACATGCACAATAGTAGAGTAGTACATGCACAATATATATTGTGCATGTACTACTCTACTAAATGAAGAATAAATGACACTTACCTTTATTGAAGATGCAGCAATGACTGATGAGACACTGTGTCCTGGGAGTGCCTTTTCCTCCTGAGTACTGTAGGTCCTGTTTGGCATTTTCTTCCAGAACAGGCCTTATCACACTGTGTATGCCACTACGATTCTTAAATCTCTCAAACCAACCTTTGCTGGCTTTAAATTCACCAATATGAGCACTAGTTCCAGGCATTTTTCCCTGTTCACCTGGGTGTTAGTCGACTTGTGTGGGTTGCATCCTGGGAGACAAGATTAAGGACCCCAATGGAAATAAGTTAGACAGTCTTTGATGACACTGACTTTTTTGGGTTATCCTGGGTGGCTAACCCTCTGGGGTTAATTGTTTCTTGGTATTCTCAATAAGCCACACCAACAACGGTGCTACAGCAGCAGCTGACAGTGCTACAGCAGCAGCAGATGGTGCTACAGCAGCAGCAGATGGTACTACAGTAGCAGCAGCAGCTGACAGTGGTACAGCAGCAGCAGACGGTGCTACAGCAGCAGCAGACGGTACTACAGCAGCAGCAGCAGCTGACGGTGGTACAGCAGCAGCAGCTGACGGTGGTACAGCAGCAGCAGCAGCTGACGGTGCTACAGCAGCAGCAGCTGACAGTGCTACAGCAGCAGCAGCTTCAGCAGTTGACCATGGTACCACAGTATTTCGATAATATTTCTCACCCTTTTTACCACAGGGTCGGCACTAGAAGCTTTCTTGGGGCCCATGGTCACTTATTTTGCAGATAAAATCACCAAAAACGCTGTAATAATATGAAATGTTTCGATTGTATGCTTGGATGTTACCGCGGAGGCTGGCTTGTAAACAGTGCCACCGGCGGAACATGTGAGGCTGGCTCAGGCCGCACATTAGACGC
The DNA here is from genome assembly GCF_038502225.1 of Cherax quadricarinatus. Lineage (NCBI taxonomy): Eukaryota > Metazoa > Arthropoda > Malacostraca > Decapoda > Parastacidae > Cherax > Cherax quadricarinatus. Next base: position 7,826,073 of record NC_091389.1, on the reverse strand, counting down.
GTCTCGGACGAATAGCGTTGAGCGGGTTTTTTAGCGGTATGCGAGGCAAAATCTTAGCGATAAAATGTATCGGTATGCAGATTTAACGTTATGTGATGCCAACGGTATGCGGGGGACCACTGTATCATGGTACTTTTATTATGTCCAGTGGAAGATTTTTTTGATATCTAATTGTAATTTTTCTGTATCTTCAATTAAGGTAACTTTTTTTAATAATCATTATTATGATTATAATTATAATTATTAGGATTACTGTTATTATAATTAATATTGTTGTTATTCTTATTAATTAAAAAAGTCATATTTACAGATCCAGCAAGATCATGATAGATTTAAAAATATCAAACTGAAGGTGTTGAAGGCTGCCCCAGGTAACGTGTACGAAGAACACAAGCGCTTCATCCTGGCCTTCCAACCAGAGTGGCGTAGGGACCACAACATTATCTTCCTGCTCTCGGCCATCACCCTCTTCAGCCCTGAACGACCCAACATCTTGCATGCTGATGCCATCAGACATGAACAGGTTTGTCACCCTTTTTCTTAGGTACAGTAAGACCTCAACTTACAGACACATTCAGAATCTTCTGTATTGTGTATGGTATGATTGTGTATAATATTGTTATACACAGTACAGAAGGTCCCCAATGTGTTTTTAAAAAAGTCGAGGACTTACTGTAGTCTCCTTTTTCTTTGGTACGTATAGTAGGACTGCCGTATCCACGGGTTCAGTTTCTGAGGTTTCAGTTATCCGCCAGCTATGCTGGCTTGAAAATAATCCTTAATTTTGCTCAATAATGACACCAGAGTGCAAAAGTAGTGATGGTGACAGTTCTTCAAAGCCTAAGAGTGGCTGTGAAGTGCATCCCATCAGTGAAAAAAGTGCTAATTCTTGACTTATTGTGCATAATTTATCAATTAAACTTTATCATAGGTATGTATGTAAATATAAGGTTCACTACTGTCATGGTAGGTCTTAGAATGTATGCCCTGTGGATATATGCCCTAGTTGGAGAAAAGTCTCTATAAAATGTTTTTTTTTTTTTTCAACAAACCGGCCGTATCCCACCAAGGCAGGGTGGCCCAAAAAGAAAAACGAAAGTTTCTTTTTTTAAATTTAGTAATTTATACAGGAGAAGAGGTTACTAGCCCCTTGCTCCCGGCATTTTAATCGCCTCTTACAACACGCATGGCTTACAGAGGAAGAATTCTGTTCCACTTCCCCATTGAGATAAGAGGAAATAAACAAGAACAAAAACTAGAAAGAAAATAGCAGAAAACCCAGAGGGGTGTGTATATATATGCTTGTACATGTATGTGTAGTGTGACCTAAGTGTAAGTAGAAGTAGCAAGACGTACCTTAAATCTTGCATGTTTATGAGACAGAAAAAAAGACACCAGCAATCCTACCATCATGTAAAACAATTACAGGCTTCCGTTGTACACTCACTTGGCAGGACGGTCGTACCTCCCTGGGCGGTTGCTGTCTACCAACTTACTACCTAGGTCTATAAAATGTATTTTTTGTTAATATTTTTGGGTGTCCAGAACAGAACCAATTAATCCATTCCACACACCCAAAAATATTTACAAAAAAATACATTTTATAGAGAATTTTCTCTGAGAATTTTATCCAGCTAGGGCAGACATAAACCGAGGTTCCACTGTACTTATTTGCACAGCTTGTGTGAAAATTTACGGGGTTATGTTCTTAAACACTCCACGAATTAGAAATTTATGAATTTTGTAGTGGTAAGAATGACCAAATATATTGCATATTATTGGAGTTTTGAGACTCTATGACTGCGAGTTCAAACCTCACCCGTGGTATGGTTTCTTTGCAATCGTGTCATTATGATTTCGTGAGTCATTGCCCAGTGATGCCTTCAGATACGAGTATGTTGCCTTTTTCTGTAGTGTTTTATTTGCATAATTTGCTCCTAAATTTGTGGGGTTATGTTCCTAGATTCACTGAATTTGAAATCTATAAATTTTGTAATACATTCGTCTGTCTTGTAAAACTCTTCTTCATTTATAGTGCAGTTTTTGTAAGTACATTTGAAAACTTAATCCAGAATGGAATAACGTGAGGAAAGGTATTTATAGTATGTGCTATTTATTTTTTAGATGTGTTTTTTCAATCACATTCGAAAAAAATCACACTGTAGTGGAGAGACTAACCACCTCAAAACTACAAATAATAACATTCAAAACTGAAAGACTGATCACCTTAAAACTACAGGTCAGCCATCACTAATCCGGCATCATTGGGACCTGCAGTGTGCCAGGTTAGTGAGTCTGCCAGATTACAGAGTGGTTCGGTTAGAGTACACTTAATTAACCTATCAATAGAGATTCTTTCTGTTACATCTTCATTTTCACCGCTGCTTTCTCTTCCACTTTTCTGCTGCTGTAGTTTTGCGGCCATCTGCATAACTTCTGAGTCAGTATAATGATGAAATTTGAAATTATGCTAGCTGAAATTAGTGCCGGATTACTGATGTAACCGGATAACTGATTGCCAGATTGGTGGTGGCTGATCTGTACTAAAAACACTCAGGACTGACGAGCAGACTACCTCAAAACCCTCGTATAAAACTCCTCTTAAGTTTCGGTCCATTAAAAACATTATGACGCTACTTCTGTTTTGACAGTGATCCTGTACCAATTGAAACATCATCTATATTCTTCTTCTAGATTGTTGTGAATCAGTCTACTATTCTAGTGCTAGTAATCTATTTCTACTCTTGGATAATCTGTCTGCTATCCTAGGTGCTAGTATCTATTATTTTTATTATTATCACACTGGCCGATTCCCACCAAGGCAGGGTGGCCCGAAAAAGAAAAACTTTCACCATCATTCACTCCATCACTGTCTTGCCAGAAGGGTGCTTTACACTACAGTTTTTAAACTGCAACATTAACACCCCTCCTTCAGAGTGCAGGCACTGTACTTCCCATCTCCAGGACTCAAGTCCGGCCTGCCGGTTTCCCTGAATCCCTTCATAAATGTTACTTTGCTCACACTCCAACAGCACGTCAAGTATTAAAAACCATTTGTCTCCATTCACTCCTATCAAACACGCTCACGCATGCCTGCTGGAAGTCCAAGCCCCTCGCACACAAAACCTCCTTTACCCCCTCCCTCCAACCCTTCCTAGGCCGACCCCTACCCCGCCTTCCTTCCACTACAGACTGATACACTCTTGAAGTTATTCTGTTTCGCTCCATTCTCTCTACATGTCCGAACCACCTCAACAACCCTTCCTCAGCCCTCTGGACAACAGTTTTGGTAATCCCGCACCTCCTCCTAACTTCCAAACTACGAATTCTCTGCATTATATTCACACCACACAAATTGCCCTCAGACATGACATCTCCACTGCCTCCAGCCTTCTCCTCGCTGCAACATTCATCACCCATGCTTCACACCCATATAAGAGCGTTGGTAAAACTATACTCTCATACATTCCCCTCTTTGCCTCCAAGTACAAAGTTCTCTGTCTCCACAGACTCCTAAGTGCACCACTCACTCTTTTTCCCTCATCAATTCTATGATTCACCTCATCTTTCATAGACCCATCCGCTGACACGTCCACTCCCAAATATCTGAATACGTTCACCTCCTCCATACTCTCTCCCTCCAATCTGATATTCAATCTTTCATCACCTAATCTTTTTGTTATCCTCATAACCTTACTCTTTCCTGTATTCACCTTTAATTTTCTTCTTTTGCACACCCTACCAAATTCATCCACCAATCTCTGCAGCTTCTCTTCAGAATCTCCCAAGAGCACAGTGTCATCAGCAAAGAGCAGCTGTGACAACTCCCACCCTGTGTGTGATTCTTTATCTTTTAACTCCACACCTCTTGCCAAGACCCTCGCATTTACTTCTCTTACAACCCCATCTATAAATATATTAAACAACCACCGTGACATCACACATCCTTGTCTAAGGCCTACTTTTACTGGGAAAAAATTTCCCTCTTTTCTACATACTCTAACTTGAGCCTCACTATCCTCGTAAAAACTCTTCACTGCTTTCAGTAACCTACCTCCTACACCATACACTTGCAACATCTGCCACATTGCCCCCCTATCCACCCTGTCATACGCCTTTTCCAAATCCATAAATGCCACAAAGACCTCTTTAGCCTTATCTAAATACTGTTCACTTATATGTTTCACTGTAAACACCTGGTCCACACACCCCCTACCTTTCCTAAAGCCTCCTTGTTCATCTGCTATCCTATTCTCCGTCTTACTCTTAATTCTTTCAATAACAACTCTACCATACACTTTACCAGGTATACTCAACAGACTTATCCCCCTATAATTTTTGCACTCTCTTTTATCCCCTTTGCCTTTATACAAAGGAACTATGCATGCTCTCTGCCAATCCCTAGGTACCTTACCCTCTTCCATACATTTATTAAATAATTGCACCAACCACTCCAAAACTATATCCCCACCTGCTTTTAACATTTCTATCTTTATCCCATCAATCCCGGCTGCCGTACCCCCTTTCATTTTACCTACTGCCTCACGAACTTCCCCCACACTCACAACTGGCTCTTCCTCACTCCTACAAGATGTTATTCCTCCTTGCCCTATACACGAAATCACAGCTTCCCTATCTTCATCAACATTTAACAATTCCTCAAAATATTCCCTCCATCTTCCCAATACCTCTAACTCTCCATTTAATAACTCTCCTCTCCTATTTTTAACTGACAAATCCATTTGTTCTCTAGGCTTCCTTAACTTGTTAATCTCACTCCAAAACTTTTTCTTATTTTCAACAAAATTTGTTGATAACATCTCACCCACTCTCTCATTTGCTCTCTTTTTACATTGCTTCACCACTCTCTTAACCTCTCTAGTATCTATATACTTGGATAATCAGTCTACTATCCTAAGTGTTGGTAAATTATATCTACTCTTGGATAATCAGGTTTAGCACCTAAATTTAAATTATAATACCTAACACCCTTGAGTTATGGTTCTTACTCGCGTTCATGACCACAAGAATAACATATCGTAAAAGCAAGTTTGTTATTGGTTGTAAGGTTATAAATTCTCATTTCTTTATGTTATAATGCTGTACATGAGGACATTATGCTTTGAATATCTTAGAGCTTAGAGCTTAGATATTTATGCTTAGATATTTGATCTTAGATATTTGATCTTAGATATTTGAGCTTAGATATTTGATCTTAGATATTTGAGCTTAGATATTTGAGCTTAGATATTTGAGCTTAGATATTTGAGCTTAGATATTTGATCTTAGATATTTGAGCTTAGATATTTGATCTTAGATATTTGATCTTAGATATTTGATCTTAGATATTTGAGCTTAGATATTTGAGCTTAGATATTTGATCTTAGATATTTATGCTTAGATATTTGAGCTTAGATATTTGATCTTAGATATTTGATCTTAGATATTTGATCTTAGATATTTGATCTTAGATATTTGATCTTAGATATTTGATCTTAGATATTTGATCTTAGATATTTGATCTTAGATATTTGATCTTAGATACAGTGGACCCCCGGTTAACGATATTTTTTCAATCCAGAAGTATGTTCAGGTGCCAGTACTGACCGAATTTGTTCCCATAAGGAATATTGTGAAGTAGATTAGTCCATTTCAGACCCCCAAACATACACGTACAAACGCACTTACATAAATACACTTACATAATTGGTCGCATTCGGAGGTGATCATTATGCGGGGGTCCACTGTATTTGATCTTAGATATTTGATCTTAGATATTTGATCTTAGTATGGAACTCTTAATGATCATATTGTCACTCTTGAGTTTGACTTTAGTCATAGTTTCGTAGTTGTTGCATTTATGGTTTGGTATGCGAACACTTGTGTATTTCTTGAAAAATCAGGCACTCAGGAATTATTAAATCCCGTCTTATTATTTTTTTGATGCACCAGTCATCTCTCATGAAGGCAGAGTAACCTGAAAAAGAAAATAACACTTTCATTATTACTCGTACATCACTGTGTTGTCAGAGGTGCACTCACCTATTTGTGGTTGCAGGGGTCAAGTCACAGCTCCAGTTTCCATGAATCCTTTAGTAAATGTTACCTTACTCACACTCCAACAGCATGTCAAGTCATAAAAACTATTTGCCTCCACTCACTCTTGTCTAACACTCTCACAGTCACTTGAGGTCTAAGTCCCTTGCACACAAAATCTCAATTACTCCCTCCAACCTTTCCTAGGGCAACTCATACCTCGTCTTCCTTCCACTACAGATTTGTGCTCCCTCCAAGTCAACCTATTTTGTTCCATCCTCTCTAAGTGTCCGGACCACCTCAACGTCCCTTCCTCTGCTCTCTGAATAATACTTTAAGAAACCCCCCACCTCCTTCTAATTTCCAAGCTACAGACACACTGCATAATATTCCCACACACACGTTTTCCTTAGACACCTGTCTCCAGCCTTCTCCTTGTTGCAACATTCACCACCCATGCTTCACACCCATATAACAGTCTTGGTACCACTGCCTCCAGCCTTCTCCTTGTTGCAACATTGTCTGTCTCATAAACATGCAAGATTTCAGGTATGTCTTGTTACTTCTACTTGCACTTAGGTCACACTACACATACATGTACAAGCATATACTGTATATACACACCCCTCTAGGTATTCTTCTATTTTCTTTCTAGTTCTTGTTCTTGTTTATTTCCTCTTATCTCTATGGGGAAGTGGAACAGAATTCTTCCTCTGTAAGCCATGCGTGTTGTAAGAGGCAACTAAAATGCCGGGAGCAAGGGGCTAGTAAGCCCTCCTCCTGTATATATTACTAAGTTTAAAAGGAGAAACTTTCATTTTTCTTTTTGGGCCACCCTGCCTTGGTGGGATACGGCCGGTTTGTTGGAAGAAGATAATGACTTGAACGTGTATCATGCCTATGAGGTTCTTTTGAAGTACGAGTGTGTTAGAGGGAAGTGCAGACAGTGTGTTAAGAGGGAAGTGCAGACAGTGTGTTAGAGGGAAGTGCAGACAGTGTGTTAAGAGGGAAGTGCAGACAGTGTGTTAAGAGGGAAGTGCAGACAGTGTGTTAGAGGGAAGTGCAGACAGTGTGTTAAGAGGGAAGTGCAGACAGTGTGTTAGAGGGAAGTGCAGACAGTGTGTTAAGAGGGAAGTGCAGACAGTGTGTTAGAGGGAAGTGCAGACAGTGTGTTAAGAGGGAAGTGCAGACAGTGTGTTAAGAGGGAAGTGCAGACAGTGTGTTAGAGGGAAGTGCAGACAGTGTGTTAAGAGGGAAGTGTAGACAGTGTGTTAAGAGGGAAGTGTAGACAGTGTGTTAAGAGGGAAGTGTAGACAGTGTGTTAGAGGGAAGTGCAGACAGTGTGTTAAGAGGGAAGTGTAGACAGTGTGTTAGAGGGAAGTGCAGACAGTGTGTTAAGAGGGAAGTGCAGACAGTGTGTTAAGAGGGAAGTGTAGACAGTGTGTTAAGAGGGAAGTGCAGACAGTGTGTTAAGAGGGAAGTGCAGACAGTGTGTTAAGAGGGAAGTGCAGACAGTGTGTTAAGAGGGAAGTGCAGACAGTGTGTTAAGAGGGAAGTGCAGACAGTGTGTTAAGAGGGAAGTGCAGACAGTGTGTTAAGAGGGAAGTGCAGACAGTGTGTTAAGAGGGAAGTGCAGACAGTGTGTTAAGAGGGAAGTGGGTCTCTAATATGAGGTTTTGTCAAAGTGTTAACACAGTAATATTTATTAAGGGATTTAACCCTTAAACTGTCCAAATGTAGATCTATGTATAGAGCACTAACAGTACAAACATAGATCTACATATAGAGCACTAGCAGTACAAATGTAGATCTACATATAGAGCACTAGCAGTACAAACATAGATCTACATATAGAGCACTAGCAGTACAAACATAGATCTACATATAGAGCACTAGCAGTACAAACATAGATCTACATATAGAGCACTAGCAGTACAAACATAGATCTACATATAGAGCACTAGCAGTACAAATGTAGATCTACATATAGAGCACTAGCAGTACAAACATAGATCTACATATAGAGCACTAGCAGTACAAACATAGATCTACATATAGAGCACTAGCAGTACAAACATAGATCTACATATAGAGCACTAGCAGTACAAATGTAGATCTACATATAGAGCACTAGCAGTACAAACATAGATCTACATATAGAGCACTAGCAGTACAAACATAGATCTACATATAGAGCACTAGCAGTACAAACATAGATCTACATATAGAGCACTAGCAGTACAAATGTAGATCTACATATAGAGCACTAGCAGTACAAACATAGATCTACATATAGAGCACTAGCAGTACAAACATAGATCTACATATAGAGCACTAGCAGTACAAATGTAGATCTACATATAGAGCACTAGCAGTACAAACATAGATCTACATATAGAGCACTAGCAGTACAAACATAGATCTACATATAGAGCACTAGCAGTACAAACATAGATCTACATATAGAGCACTAGCAGTACAAACATAGATCTACATATAGAGCACTAGTAGTACAAACATAGATCTACATATAGAGCACTAGCAGTACAAATGTAGATCTACATATAGAGCACTAGCAGTACAAACATAGATCTACATATAGAGCACTAGCAGTACAAACATAGATCTACATATAGAGCACTAGCAGTACAAATGTAGATCTACATATAGAGCACTAGCAGTACAAACATAGATCTACATATAGAGCACTAGCAGTACAAACATAGATCTACATATAGAGCACTAGCAGTACAAACATAGATCTACATATAGAGCACTAGCAGTACAAACATAGATCTACATATAGAGCACTAGCAGTACAAACATAGATCTACATATAGAGCACTAGCAGTACAAATGTAGATCTACATATAGAGCACTAGCAGTACAAACATAGATCTACATATAGAGCACTAGCAGTACAAACATAGATCTACATATAGAGCACTAGCAGTACAAATGTAGATCTACATATAGAGCACTAGCAGTACAAACATAGATCTACATATAGAGCACTAGCAGTACAAACATAGATCTACATATAGAGCACTAGCAGTACAAACATAGATCTACATATAGAGCACTAGCAGTACAAACATAGATCTACATATAGAGCACTAGCAGTACAAACATAGATCTACATATAGAGCACTAGCAGTACAAACATAGATCTACATATAGAGCACTAGCAGTACAAACATAGATCTACATATAGAGCACTAGCAGTACAAATGTAGATCTACATATAGAGCACTAGCAGTACAAACATAGATCTACATATAGAGCACTAGCAGTACAAACATAGATCTACATATAGAGCACTAGCAGTACAAATGTAGATCTACATATAGAGCACTAGCAGTACAAACATAGATCTACATATAGAGCACTAGCAGTACAAACATAGATCTACATATAGAGCACTAGCAGTACAAACATAGATCTACATATAGAGCACTAGCAGTACAAACATAGATCTGCATATAGAGCACTAGCAGTACAAACATAGATCTACATTTGGACAGTTTAAGGGTTAAGGAAACCAGTTAACCATTGTCATGTTGTGGTGGATAGTACACCGCTCTTACTTTGTGGCTGTTATGAGGATGATACAGTTTAGTGGATCATTAGTGTTTGTGATGCCTTTGTACTTCTGCTAAGACAGCTAGAGAGTAAATGATGGTAAATGCATTTTCGTCTTTGCGTCACATTCTTGGTTGGAAATAATATGTGAATATTTTATCAATTTATTTACACTAAAGCTGTGATTTTGAGCGACTTCGAGTCACTGGCTCATATCTTGTGAGCATGGTGGAACACAAGCATTTATATTTTATTATTTTATTAACGCATCGGCCGATTCCCACCAAGGCAGTAAAATCAAACTGCTTACTGTGACCACTATGAGGGTTTTAATACATGGGTAAAGTTCCACATAAATTAATCCAACACTTCTCCCAACACCCTAGCATTCACTTCTTTTGTTTTTTAATGAACTGGCCATATCCCACCAAGGCAGGGTGACCTAAATACAAAAACAAAAGTTTTTCTTTTTTACATTTAGTAATTTATACAGAAGAAGGGGTTACTAACACCTTGCTTCCGGCACTTTAGTCGCCTTTTATGACACACATGATTTACGGGGGAAGGATTCTTCTCCACTTTCCCATGGAGAAGTATTATTCTAATTATTACAGTGGAACCTCAAAAACCGAACTGCTCCCAACACAACCAATTATGTAAGTGTATTTTTGTAAGTGCTTTTATAAGTGTATTTTTGAGGGTCTGAAATGGACTAATCTAATTTACATTATTCCTGATGGGAATAAATTCATTCGGTAAAGGCACTCGAACAGCCTTCTGGACTGAAGAAAGTTCGATATTTGAGGTTCCACTGTATTATTATTATTATTATTATTTCCTTAAACTTTATATCCAGTTAGTGGGTTATGAAATGTTCCAGCAGTGTTATTGTAGTTTCTTTGTTACTCATGACACCTTTCTCTCTCTTTATCTTTAGTGTTCGTACTTGTATCTACTGAAGCGTTATCTGGAGTGCAAGTATGGAGGGTGCGAGGGTCGCACGGTGTACCACCGGCTGCTAGAACGCGTCACCCACCTTCACATTCTCAGCGAGAACCACATCAGGGTCTTCCTGGAGGTGAACCCACAGGAAGTCGAACCACTTCTAATTGAGATCTTCGACCTGAAGCAGAGGTGACAGTCGTAGCATAGGGTGTAACAGTCGTAGCATTGGGTATAACAGTCATAGTATTGGTTGTAACAGTCATAGCATTTTGCGTAACTGTCATAGCATTGGGTGTAACAGTCATAGCATTTTGCGTAACTGTCATAGCATTGGGTGTAACAGTCATAGCACTGGGTGTAACAATGGCATTAGGTTCCGGCAAGGTCTACAACATAGTGTACAGTGTAAAAATATTAATGCCAACTCTATGCAGGGTTTTCTAACTAACTTTAACCAAAATTTATATTTACTGATTCTCATTTCTCTGGGAATTCCTAAGGAAGGTTCTGTATTTGACTCTGATTGGCAATTGATATTGTGAGATACAGTCAACTCTGTTATATGGCTCCTGTATATAGTGTGATTGTTTTTTATGAATGCAGTTGAAAAAATACATCAAAAATTGAATAGGACATTGAAAGGGCATCATAAATGCTATTCATTCTTGTCTGCAGCTTTTTAGTAACATTCATCTACATAGTTGATGCTATTTACTTTTGTCTGCACCTATTTAGTCACAAACAAATCACATTATATAGAGGCGCTATATAATAGAGTTGACTGTAGACACACACACGTTGTTAAAGTACTTCTAAGACATAGATATTAAGTACAATATTGTATCACTGTAAGGCACTTCTGTGCTAATAGAAAGGAGTTGTTTTTAACAATTAAACTGTCCAAACGTAGATCTACGTTCACGTGCGTAGCACTTCGACCTTATTTTTTTTACATTTGAAAGCATGTAAAAAACAAAAACGTAAATTTACGTTCGGATCGTTGCGCACAGGAATGTAGATCTACGTTTGGACAGTTTAAGGGTTAACTAATATAATCAAAGGCTAGAGTGTCTCTAGAGTGTTAGTGTTGCGGTTATGTTTTTTATTTATGAAGATGATGTTTGAAGAGGTCACCATGCATTGCCATTGTCTTGCCAGATGAGTTTTTTTCTTTTTAACACACTGGCTGTCGCCCACCGAGGCAGCGTGAACCAAAAAAGAAACACTTTCACCATCATTTACTACACCACTGTCGTGCCAGAGGTAATCTGTTACTACAGTTCAGATGCCGCTTCAGATAATTTCCTCATTCATCCTTCAGAGTACAGGTACTGTACTTCCCACTTTCAGTACTGTAACATCCTCACTGATCCTTCAGAGTACAGGTATTGTACTTCCCACCTCCAGTACTGTAACATTCTCACTCATCCTTCAGAGTACAGGTATTGTACTTCCCACCTCCAGTACTGTAACATCCTCACTCAACCTTCAGAGTACAGGTACTGTACTTCCCACCTCCAGTACTGTAACATTCTCACTCATCCTTCAGAGTACAGGTATTGTACTTCCCACCTCCAGTACTGTAACATCCTCACTCAACCTTCAGAGTACAGGTACTGTACTTCCCACCTCCAGTACTGTAACATCCTCACTGATCCTTCAGAGTACAGGTATTGTACTTCCCACCTCCAGTACTGTAACATCCTCACTGATCCTTCAGAGTACAGGTATTGTACTTCCCACCTCCAGAACTGTAACCTCCTCACTCAACCTTCAGAGTGCAGGTACTGTACTTCCCACCTCCAGTACTGTAACATTCTCACTCATCCTTCAGAGTGCAGGTACTGTACTTCCCACCTCCAGTACTGTAACATCCTCACTCATCCTTCAGAGTACAGGTACTGTACTTCCCACCTCCAGTACTGTAACATTCTCACTCATCCTTCAGAGTGCAGGTACTGTACTTCCCACCTCCAGAACTGTAACATCCTCACTCATCCTTCAGAGTACAGGTACTGTACTTCCCACCTCCAGCACTGTAACATCCTCACTCATCCTTCAGAGTGCAGGTACTGTACTTCCCACCTCCAGTACTGTAACATTCTCACTCATCCTTCAGAGTGCAGGTACTGTACTTCCCACCTCCAGTACTGTAACATCCTCACTCATCCTTCAGGGTACAGGTACTGTACTTCCCACCTCCAGCACTGTAACATCCTCACTCATCCTTCAGAGTACAGGTACTGTACTTCCCACCTCCAGTACTGTAACATTCTCACTCATCCTTCAGAGTACAGGTACTGTACTTCCCACCTCCAGTACTGTAACATTCTCACTCATCCTTCAGAGTACAGGTACTGTACTTCCCACCTCCAGCACTGTAACATTCTCACTCATCCTTCAGAGTACAGGTACTGTACTTCCCACCTCCAGTACTGTAACATTCTCACTCATCCTTCAGAGTACAGGTACTGTACTTCCCACCTCCAGCACTGTAACATTCTCACTCATCCTTCAGAGTACAGGTACTGTACTTCCCACCTCCAGTACTGTAACATTCTCACTCATCCTTCAGAGTACAGGTACTGTACTTCCCACCTCCAGCACTGTAACATTCTCACTCATCCTTCAGAGTACAGGTACTGTACTTCCCACCTCCAGTACTGTAACATTCTCACTCATCCTTCAGAGTACAGGTACTGTACTTCCCACCTCCAGCACTGTAACATTCTCACTCATCCTTCAGAGTACAGGTACTGTACTTCCCACCTCCAGTACTGTAACATTCTCACTCATCCTTCAGAGTGCAGGCACTGTATTTCCCACTTCCAGGACTCAAGTCCAGTTGACCAGTTGTCCTTAACCCTTCACAAAATGTTACTCTGAATATATTTAGCCTTTGACTCTGTCTAATGATTTAACACTACTTTTGAAAGAACTTACGGCCTTACTGTATGTATCACACGACACAAGTCTCAGAGAGATTGGCCGACTTAAAAAAAAAAAAAATAATAATAATAATAAAAGCCAAAACAAATGTTACGCAAAACGCTGAGCAACACCTGTTTAAAGTCATTTAAATCTTGTAAGTATTATAAATAACATTATTTGTTATTTATTTGTATATGTTGTGTTATACTCTCTCCAGGTATACTCAGTTTTATTCTCTTCAATATTTTAAACTTCAGAGTACAGTGGACCCCCGGTTAACGATATTTTTTCACTCCAGAAGTATGTTCAGGTGCCAGTACTGACCGAATTTGTTCCCATAAGGAATATTGTGAAGTAGATTAGTCCATTTCAGACCCCCAAACATACACGCACAAACGCACTTACATAAATACACTTACATAATTGGTCGCATTCGGAGGTGATCGTTATGCGGGGGTCCACTGTATATTTAAAAGAATTTTTTGGTACATGTTTAAATGGACTGTATGCTAAAAAAAAATTGTGTGGTGAAATTTACTGTGTCAAAAATAACTCACCAATTGATTTAACGAATGTTAATTTTATGTTAAATTCATAACTTTAACATAAATAACACTGAGACAGTTGCACTTGCGACATTATTTTTTCTATTTTGTTAACTTATGATATTTAAGTCTTTAATTCCGTTGATGAGTTTAGAGAGTTCTTCTACTCTCAGGGTCTGGTGCTACCCTGGTCAACCAGGCTGTTGCTGCTGGTGGTCCACTGTCCCATTTATCCATCACAGCCTGGGTGATCTGTTAACCCGCTAACTGTCCAAACGTAGATATACAGTTTCACACGTAGCACTCCGACCTTGATTTTCTCCATAAGAAAGCATGTTAAAAAAATGTAGATCTACGTTCGGAGCGCTACACGAGTGAACGTAGATCTATGTTCGGAGTGCTACACGAGTGAACGTAGATCTATGTTCGGAGCGCTACACGAGTGAACGTAGATCTACGTTCAGAGCGCTACACGAGTGAACGTAGATCTACGTTCAGAGCGCTACACGAGTGAACGTAGATCTACGTTCAGAGCGCTACACGAGTGAACGTAGATCTACGTTCAGAGTGCTACACGAGTGAACGTAGATCTACGTTCGGAGCGCTACACGAGTGAACGTAGATCTTCGTTCGGAGCGCTACACGAGTGAACATAGATCTACGTTTGGACAATTAACGGGATAATAATTATCTTTAATATTAAGTCTCAGTAGCTTATAAAATGAACCACCAATTAGTTTTGAAAAACATCAAAAAGATGAATAAGACTCAAATGCAATACTCAGATATCTTTATTTCTAAAATATAAGGTAAAAGATAAATGTAGATACTCTGTGGGGAAGCGGAAAAGAATTCTTCCTCCATAAGTCATGCGTGTCGTAAGAAGCGACTAAAATGCCAGGAACAAGATGCTAGTAACTCCTGTATAAATTACCAGATTTAAAAAATCCAATATATAAAAAAAAAAATTGGTTATAAATGACCATAATTTTTAAAGGGGTGGACCGGTAAGCCAGCGGAAGGCCTCGGTCAGATGACCAAAAGCTCCAAAGGCGGGTCATCATCTGACTAAGACCCGCGTCAGGAAACATTTGTCCTGTTTCCTGACGAACCTTACCTAACCTAACCTAACCAGATTTAAAAAGAAAAACTTTTGTTTTTTTTATTTTTAGGTTACCGTACCTTGGTGGGATACGGCCGATTCGTTAAAAAAAAATGTGGATATGGCTGGCAGTGCAAACATAGATCTATGTTCGGAGCGCTAGCGGTGCAAATATTGATCTATGTTCAGAGCGCTAGCAATGCAAACTAGTTAATGGTTCAAGTTGGACCAAAATGTCATCACAAATTGCGTGCCCCTACGTGCAGGTTGTGTATTGTTCCAGTCACGGTATTGTGACTTTCTATTCTCTGCTTCTCCCTTTCTTCCACTGGCTTCAGTATAAGTTGCCTCTGTATTTGACTTAACCCTTAAACTGTCCAAACGTAGATCTATGTTTGCGCGCGTAGTGCTCCGACGTTGATTTTCTCCCTAAGAAAGAATGTAAAGAAAATGTGGATCTACGTTTGGAGCGCTTCGCGAGCAAACATAGATCTATGTTTGGACAGTTAGAGGGTTAATACGTCTGCTGTGCAGGCAGAATGTGTTAGCAGTAAAGATACTCGGGTGTTGCATCTGTGTCTTGTTCACCAAATTACAACAGGAAAAATATAGTAGAGAGGTAAAAACACTTATATGCGATATATCAGTCATATGTAACACTACTCTGAGGAAGTGTGTGTGTGTGTGTGTACTCACCTCTTTGTGGTTGTGAAGAATATAAAGGCACACTGCTGTGACTGGAATAATATGCAAGTAACCCGCACATAAGACAGTGATGCTTATGGCAACGTTTCACTCCCACTTGTAACTAGTTGATGGTCTAAATCGTACCAAAACGTCATCATAAGTTTCACTCTCCTGTTTTTGTGGCTGTATTAATGTTGGTAGAATTACCGACAATATGTTAGGTAAAAGGGCATAAGTGCAACTAATGGGATAATTTATTGTGGCAGCATTTCTCTCCAGGAGCTTTGATAAACCGTTATGGCTTGACAAAGCTCCTGGAGAGTGAAATGTTGCCGCAGTAAAATGTGGCATTAGTTGCACTTGTATCCTTATACCTAACGTGTATTTGTGGTTGTAGGGGTCAACTCAGATCGTGGCCGTGCCTCTTAACCTGCCACTCTTCGAACTTCCTCATAGCCTCGTTTGTGTACATACATTAGTGTTGCCAAGTAGGTGGACTATTTTTGAAAGGTGTAATAACTGAGGTATTTACCACTGTGACTGGTACAACTCCTCCCCCATTCCCCTCCTTCCCCACCCATTGTATATAAATCTTCCTCACCCCCTTAATGTATATAAATAAGTTACTGATGGTCCAGTGTACCTCACATGTGTCATATTTTATAAAACATTTATATTAGCAGTTATAAAAAATAAATTTGTTATAATGCTCTGGGAACATTCTACATATTTCGCCTTTTACCGTCTCTGGAAGAGCGGTCTATATGTATTGAAGAAATCATCTTTCTTGATTAAGAAAACTGATCCACATTTCACAGAACCTGAAGAAAATGTAATTCGGCAGAATATATCATGTGGTTGAATTTGCAAATGAACTCTGGGAGAGAACTTCTGCCGAAGCGTTGACGAATTTCTCGACCGTATTTTCCTGCATAGAATGCGTCCTTTTTCCCACAAAAAGTCCTGGAAAATCAGCCTATGTCTTACTTGCTGAAGGTGAGGGCCAAGGGTAGGCTGTGGGTTACACTTCCGCAGTTGTTTACTAATATTACTTTACAACCGCTTGGAAGCATCCACTTGCATTTCTCATATAATCGTGCTCCTTATATGTGGGAAAATACAGTAACAAGTGCTTGTTTGTGATGGTGGATAACGACACTGTGCTGTGCGGCAGTACTTGTAATCATGCATTAAATGAAGCGTATTTACTTTTCCTCCTAATAGCGAAAGAAAAAGTAAAAAACAAATGCAATGTAATGCCATCTAGTATTGATATTTTGACCACACACTGGGATTTATCAAGTCAATATTTTGACCACACACTGGGATTTATCAAGTCAACATTTTGACCATACACTGGGATTTATCAAGTCAACATTTTGACCACACACTGGGATTTATCAAGTCAACATTTTGACCACACACTGGGATTTATCAAGTCAACATTTTGACCATACACTGGGATTTATCAAGTCAACATTTTGACCACACACTGGGATTTATCAAGTCAACATTTTGACCATACACTGGGATTTATCAAGTCAACATTTTGACCATACACTGGGATTTATCAAGTCAATATTTTGACCACACACTGGGATTTATCAAGTCAATATTTTGACCACACACTGGGATTTATCAAGTCAATATTTTGACCACACACTGGGATTTATCAAGTCAACATTTTGACCACACACTGGGATTTATCAAGTCAATATTTTGACCACACACTGGGATTTATCAAGTCAACATTTTGACCACACACTGGGATTTATCAAGTCAACATTTTGACCACACTGGGATTTATCAAGTCAATATTTTGACCACACACTGGGATTTATCAAGTCAACATTTTGACCACACACTGGGATTTATCAAGTCAACATTTTGACCACACTGGGATTTATCAAGTCAATATTTTGACCACACACTGGGATTTATCAAGTCAACATTTTGACCACACACTGGGATTTATCAAGTCAATATTTTGACCACACACTGGGATTTATCAAGTCAATATTTTGACCACACACTGGGATTTATCAAGTCAACATTTTGACCACACACTGGGATTTATCAAGTCAATATTTTGACCACACACTGGGATTTATCAAGTCAATATTTTGACCACACACTGGGATTTATCAAGTCAACATTTTGACCACACTGGGATTTATCAAGTCAATATTTTGACCACACACTGGGATTTATCAAGTCAACATTTTGACCACACACTGGGATTTATCAAGTCAATATTTTGACCACACACTGGGATTTATCAAGTCAATATTTTGACCACACACTGGGATTTATCAAGTCAATATTTTGACCACACACTGGGATTTATCAAGTCAATATTTTGACCACACACTGGGATTTATCAAGTCAATATTTTGACCACACACTGGGATTTATCAAGTCAATATTTTGACCACACACTGGGATTTATCAAGTCAACATTTTGACCACACACTGGGATTTATCAAGTCAACATTTTGACCACACTGGGATTTATCAAGTCAATATTTTGACCACACACTGGGATTTATCAAGTCAACATTTTGACCACACACTGGGATTTATCAAGTCAACATTTTGACCACACTGGGATTTATCAAGTCAATATTTTGACCACACACTGGGATTTATCAAGTCAACATTTTGACCACACACTGGGATTTATCAAGTCAATATTTTGACCACACACTGGGATTTATCAAGTCAACATTTTGACCACACACTGGGATTTATCAAGTCAACATTTTGCCCACACACTGGGATTTATCAAGTCAATATTTTGACCACACACTGGGATTTATCAAGTCAACATTTTGACCATACACTGGGATTTATCAAATCAACATTTTGACCACACACTGGGATTTATCAAGTCAACATTTTGACCACACACTGGGATTTATCAAGTCAACATTTTGACCACACTGGGATTTATCAAGTCAATATTTTGACCACACACTGGGATTTATCAAGTCAACATTTTGACCACACACTGGGATTTATCAAGTCAACATTTTGACCACACTGGGATTTATCAAGTCAATATTTTGACCACACACTGGGATTTATCAAGTCAACATTTTGACCACACACTGGGATTTATCAAGTCAATATTTTGACCACACACTGGGATTTATCAAGTCAACATTTTGACCACACACTGGGATTTATCAAGTCAACATTTTGCCCACACACTGGGATTTATCAAGTCAATATTTTGACCACACACTGGGATTTATCAAGTCAACATTTTGACCATACACTGGGATTTATCAAATCAACATTTTGACCACACACTGGGATTTATCAAGTCAACATTTTGACCACACACTGGGATTTATCAAGTCAACATTTTGCCCACACACTGGGATTTATCAAGTCAATATTTTGACCACACACTGGGATTTATCAAGTCAACATTTTGACCATACACTGGGATTTATCAAATCAACATTTTGACCATACACTGGGATTTATCAAATCAACATTTTGACCACACACTGGGATTTATCAAGTCAATATTTTGACCACACACTGGGATTTATCAAGTCAATATTTTGACCACACACTGGGATTTATCAAGTCAACATTTTGCCCACACACTGGGATTTATCAAGTCAATATTTTGACCACACACTGGGATTTATCAAGTCAACATTTTGACCATACACTGGGATTTATCAAATCAACATTTTGACCACACACTGGGATTTATCAAGTCAGCATTTTGACCACACACTGGGATTTATCAAGTCAATATTTTGACCACACACTGGGATTTATCAAGTCAACATTTTGACCATGCACTGGGATTTATCAAGTCATCCTAAAAGCGATGCTTTCAGTGATTGATTACATTTGCAGTACGAGATTGAACTTCCAAGGATTGTTGTATCAAATGCATTAATTTTATTATTATTAGAATCAAAACAACGTGTTAAATACATTAAGCCCCACACTTTCTTATAATTATATATGTACATTGTGTATACGTGTTTATATGTAATAAGATCACCGTAAAATATGATATCTAAATATGCAAAATAACCATAGTGAAAAACAGTGAAATCCCAAGTGGTTTTGTTTTTTCACTGTGATTATTTTTCACGTGTATATGTAGCAGTGCTTGCATGTGTGCACAAGTGAGTGGGACTGTTATTTAGTTGCATCTCTTTTACAAAGCTCCTCTAGAGAGAGTGATTTTTTTTGTAAATGTGGTTGCAAAAACTACATCTAAAACTGAATAGTGCATACTATGAAGGCCTGTCCACCGGCTATTCAGTTTTGGTGCACTTTTTCAGTCGCATTTACAAAAGCATAAAACAAAGAGAATGTATAACTTACTGCAGGGTTCCTCAAATTGGTCGGTATCGACCCCTAAGGATCATTCTGGCTATCGAAGGGGTTGACAAATGGCTGGAGGGTCAGTGCATGGTTGAAGCTGGTTTTAACTGTGCAAATGCAGTTCTAAGCATAGGAACAAACTGAACCTGGAAGATCGTGGTGACTTACCACTAAAGCTCACCAATCACCAACCAGTATTAGTGACCTTGTTGACACTCATCAGACACATTCTTCCCATTAATGATATCAGCAGTTTCAGTAAAAATGGCTATGTTAAATCTTATATTTTTCATAAATTAAGTATTGACTATTTTTTATGAGGTCATTGTTACTGTTATTTTTTTTTTTCATCAAACCGGCCATATCCCACCAAGGCAACGTGACCTAAAAAGAAAAACGAAAGTTTCCCTTTTTAAATTAGGTAATATATACAGTAGAAGGGGTTACTAGCCTCTTGCTCCTGGCATTTTAGTCGCTTCTTACGACACTCATGGCTTACAGAGGAAGAATTCTGTTCTACTTCCCAATGGAGATTATTATTACTTATGCCTCTTGTTACTTAACGATGGAGTTCCGTTCGTAAGACCACATCGTTAAATGAGTACGTCGCTAAGTGAGGAGAGGCTGTATTAAGTTCCCTGATTTTTTTTTTTTTTTTTTTTTTTAAACAAGTCGGTCGTCTCCCACCGAGGCAGGGTGACCCAAAAAAAAAGAAAGAAAATCCCCAAAAAGAAAATACTTTCATCATCATTCAACACTTTCACCACACTCACACATTATCACTGCTTTTGCAGAGGTGCTCAGAATACAACAGCTTAGAAGCATATACGTATAAAGATACACAACATATCCCTCCAAACTGCCAATATCCCAAACCCCTCCTTTAAAGTGCAGGCATTGTACTTCCCATTTCCAGGACTCAAGTCCGACTATATAGTTCCCTGATAATGTAAAATATCCTGAAAGCCCTTGGAAGTTCACTATTTTTTCACATTGGTTGTTTTGTGTATTTTTTTTTTTCAACAAGTCAGCCGTCTCCCACCAAGGCAGGGTGACCCACCGAGGCAGGGTGACCCACCGAGGCAGGGTGACCCACCGAGGCAGGGTGACCCACCAAGACAGGGTGACCCACCGAGGCAGAGTGACCCACCGAGGCAGGGTGACCCACCTAGGCAGGGTGACCCACCGAGGCAGGGTGACCCACCAAGACAGGGTGACCCACCGAGGCAGGGTGACCCACCAAGACAGGGTGACCCACCGAGGCAGGGTGACCCACCGAGGCAGGGTGACCCACCAAGACAGGGTGACCCACCAAGACAGGGTGACCCACCAAGACAGGGTGACCCACCGAGGCAGGGTGACCCACCAAGACAGGGTGACCCACCGAGGCAGGGTGACCCACCGAGGCAGGGTGACCCACCGAGGCAGGGTGACCCACCAAGACAGGGTGACCCACCAAGACAGGGTGACCCACCGAGGCAGGGTGACCCACCAAGACAGGGTGACCCACCAAGACAGGGTGACCCACCAAGACAGGGTGACCCACCGAGGCAGGGTGACCCACCAAGACAGGGTGACCCACCGAGGCAGGGTGACCCACCAAGACAGGGTGACCCACCGAGGCAGGGTGACCCACCAAGACAGGGTGACCCACCGAGGCAGGGTGACCCACCAAGACAGGGTGACCCACCGAGGCAGGGTGACCCACCAAGACAGGGTGACCCACCAAGACAGGGTGACCCACCGAGGCAGGGTGACCCACCAAGACAGGGTGACCCACCAAGACAGGGTGACCCACCAAGACAGGGTGACCCACCAAGACAGGGTGACCCACCAAGACAGGGTGACCCACCAAGACAGGGTGACCCACCAAGGCAGGGTGACCCACCGAGGCAGGGTGACCCACCGAGGCAGGGTGACCCACCAAGACAGGGTGACCCACCAAGACAGGGTGACCCACCAAGACAGGGTGACCCACCGAGGCAGGGTGACCCACCAAGACAGGGTGACCCACCGAGGCAGGGTGACCCACCGAGGCAGGGTGACCCACCGAGGCAGGGTGACCCACCAAGACAGGGTGACCCACCAAGACAGGGTGACCCACCGAGGCAGGGTGACCCACCAAGACAGGGTGACCCACCAAGACAGGGTGACCCACCAAGACAGGGTGACCCACCGAGGCAGGGTGACCCACCAAGACAGGGTGACCCACCGAGGCAGGGTGACCCACCAAGACAGGGTGACCCACCGAGGCAGGGTGACCCACCAAGACAGGGTGACCCACCGAGGCAGGGTGACCCACCAAGACAGGGTGACCCACCGAGGCAGGGTGACCCACCAAGACAGGGTGACCCACCAAGACAGGGTGACCCACCGAGGCAGGGTGACCCACCAAGACAGGGTGACCCACCAAGACAGGGTGACCCACCAAGACAGGGTGACCCACCAAGACAGGGTGACCCACCAAGACAGGGTGACCCACCAAGACAGGGTGACCCACCAAGGCAGGGTGACCCACCGAGGCAGGGTGACCCACCGAGGCAGGGTGACCCACCGAGGCAGGGTGACCCACCAAGGCAGGGTGACCCACCGAGGCAGGGTGACCCAAAAAAGAAAGAAAATCCACAAAAAGAAAATACTTTCATCATCATTCAACACTTTCACCACACTCGCACATTATCACTGTTTTTTCAGAGGCACTCAGATACGACAGTTTAGATGTCCCTCCAAACTGCCAATATCCCAAACCCCTCCATTAACCCGTAAACGGTCCAAGCAGATCTACGTTCACATGCGTAGTGCTCCAAAAGTAGATCTACTTTTTTTTTACATATTTTCAAATATAACGAAAAAAAAAAGATCAAAGTTTTTTACACGTTTTCAAATGTAAAAAAAAAAAAAATTACTTTTTTTACATACTTTTAAATGTTGAAAAAACGTATATATACGTTTGGACCGTTTATGGGTTAAAGTGCAGGCATTGTTTGTACTTCCCATTTCCAGGACTCAAGTCTGGCTAACCGGTTTCCTTGAATCCCTTTACAAAAATTACTCTGCTCACACTCCAACAGCTCGTCAAGTCCCAAAAACCATTCGTCTCCAATTACTCCTATCTAACACCCTCACGCATGTTTGCTTGAAATATACCTGGAGAGGGTTTCGGGTTCAACACCCCCATGGCCTAGTCTGAAACCAGGCCTCGTGGTGGATCAGGGTTTGATCAACCAGGCTGTTACTGCTGGCCGCATGCAAACTGACATACGAACCACAGCACGGCTGGTTAGGTACTTACTTTAGGTGCCTGTCCAGTGCCTTCTTAAAGACAGCCAGGAGTCTATTGGTAATCCCCTTTATGTATGCTGGGATACGTTTGAACAGTCTTGGGCCCCTGACACTTATTGTGTTACCTCTCATTGTACTCCTGGCACCCCTGCTTTTCATTGGGGGGATGTTGCATCTCCTGCTGAGCCTTTTGGTTGTGATATAATCTATGGTGTGATAAAAATCTGTCTCTGAAGTGCCATTATGCTACATTATACGGAAGAATTCACAATAACACTCATGGTTGCAAATACGTATGGAAAAAACATCACAGTGAAAATAAGAAATGACTTGAGTCCTGGAAATGGGAAGTACAATGCCTGCACTTTAAAGGAGGGGTTTGGGATATTGGCAGTTTGGAGGGATATGTTGTGTATCTTTATATGTGTATGCTTCTAGACTGTTGTATTCTGAGCACCTCTGCAAAAACAGTGATAATGTGCGAGTGTGGTGAAAGTGTTGAATGATGATGAAAGTATTTTCTTTTTGGGGATTTTCTTTCTTTTTTGGGTCACCCTGCCTCGGTGGGAGACGGCCGACTTGTTGGAAAAAAAAAAAAAAAAAAAAAATAGGTTTTATTTCCTAGTTTCACCGTGGTGTTTTTCAAACTAGATATAGAGGTAGTAATACATGGGAAATACAGTGCCGGCACCCTGAAGGAGGGGTGTTAATGTTGCAGTTTTATAACTGTAGTGTGAGTGCACCTCTGGCAAAACAGTGGTGGAGTGAATGATGATGAAAGTTTTTCTTTATTTTGGGCCACTCTGCCTTGGTGGGAAATGGCCGATGTGTTAATAAAAAAATAAAAAAAATAATACATATTACGTTTTTACCTGTTATGCATTATTATCAAGTTTCACTTAGCCTTTTTTGTACATATTAAAGTGACAGTAGGTACTAATTAACCTCTAAGAACACCCAGTCTAGTTATCACATAAGTACAAAGGTAAATTTTAGCATTTTTTCTCTTGAATGGTTATCTTCGGGCAGAGTGTGAAGGCATATAGTTTTTCAAAGTCGAAGATTTATTTCCACATGATAGAATGTTTGTACAGAGATGGGTGACATTAATAATAATCTTTATTTCTACAAATACAGTGGTACCTTGGAATACGTAGAGTTATGTAAGTGTATTTATGTAAGTGCTTTTGTACGTGTATTTTTTGGGGGGTCTGAAACGAATTAATCTAATTTACATTATTCCTTATTGGAACAAATTTGTTCGGTATGAGCACTTGAGCAGCCTTCTGGAATGAAATAAGTTCGTATCCCAAGGTACCACTGTACATGTTAAACTTATACAGACTATAGCTGACATAAGTGACATGCTTTATAAAAAGGCACTAGTTATGCAGAGCATTTGAGCATATTAGGTTAATTTTGTCCCCAGGATGTGACCCACACCAGTCAGTTAACACCCAGGTACCTACCTATTGCTAGGTGAGCATGGACAGCAGGTGTATGCAGAAAGTTTGTGGTTATGTGTAAGCATTTCAGGCAATTTCAGGCAAGCTTAAGCTACATGAAGGGTATTGTGTGCCCAGAAGTAGTAACACTTACACAAAGCATAACATGGTTACATAAAGCATAACATGGTTACATAAAGCATAACATGATTACACAAAGCATAACATGATTACACAAAGCATAACATGATTACACAAGTTGTGTACGAATGGTATATAATACCGACAAGATGAGAGTAAGACACTTGTGCAACATCTGGGTATCTTTATTGTAGACGTTCAATACAAATTCTAGGACATAACTTGAAGACAGTAGAACTATGTACAGAAGATGAGGTAATCAGTCCCTCAACCTAGGAGTAGGTGCGAACAGCACCATAGTCGTGGAGATTCTGAAGCAGAAGAAAGAATCCTGGCGCTTATATAGTAACGTCAGGTGAAGCAGACGAGGGCAAATTCACTGGTAGGCGGGATTCCCCAGTGGAAAAGATACCCAGATGTTGCACAAGTGTCTTACTCTCATCTTGTCGGTATTATATACCATTCGTACACAACTTGTCAGACACTGCAACATCATGGAATCTTAATTCTGAGGACATGTACATAACCTTCACGACTACGACAACTACCACTACAACTAACCCATCTCTTTGGGAAGGACCTACTTCCACTGGGGAATCCCGCCTACCAGTGAATTTGCCCTCGTCTGCTTCACCTGACGTTACTATATAAGCGCCAGGCTCCTTTCTTCTGCTTCAGAATCTCCACGACTATGGTGCTCTTCGCACCTACTCCTAGGTTGAGGGACTGATTACCTCATCTTCTGTACATAGTTCTACTGTCTTCAAGTTATGTCCTAGAATTTGTATTGATAAAGCCACTAGATGGCGAAACGTCTACAATAAAGATACCCAGATGTTGCACATGTGTCTTACTCTCATCATGATTACACAAAGCATAACATGATTACATAAAGCATAACATGATTACACAAAGCATAACATGATTACACAAAGCATAACATGATTACACAAAGCATAACATGATTACACAAAGCATAACATGATTACACAAAGTATTATGCATGTGGTAAAGAATGTACATGAATTGTGAAGTGTACATTAGTGGTATTGTGTGCAGACACGTAGCATTGTGCGTAACGAGTTGAAACATACATGTCAGTGAGTGAGAATACAAGGCGGCACCGCTCATACGGCTCTAACTTTCATGACCCCAGATAATGAGTGAAAATCGCTGGCAAGTGGAAAAGAGCTGTTTTTCCATTATCGAATGCGTCTGAAATGCATTTGGATCAACCGTGATGAAATTAAAATGCAGTGGATCAAACATGATTACTTCCCATTCCCCAAGCACTACATGACCCGCTCTGAGGTCATACAGTGCTTGAGGAATGGGCTTTGTTGTATATGAACTTGTGTATTAAATTTGCCTCCATTATCTTCCCCTGGACATTCTATTTGCTCACCTTTACCATTGTGTTCCTCATTATAACAAATTTATAAATTTTGAAAATCACTTAATAAAGTATCTCACACAAAACATTCTAGCAACAGTAGTAGTGGTAATAGTAATAGTAGTAGTAGTAGTAGTAGTAGTAATAGTAGTTACAGGATTTATGGATCATTTTGACTATGTATGTCACTCAGCGCTCATAACCCTAAAAGAATATACATAATGAAAAGGATAATGTTTATTTCCTTGCAAAGTTTACGATGTGTGGTTTATATATTGTAAAATATTAATTACAAAGAAGGTCACTAGCATACCTAGGTATTTCAGGCAGACTTGTCCTAATTCCTACTCTATATTGACACAGGTTACGGAGCAGTACACTTTAATATACATTATTCCGTACTGATATAAAAGTTAGGTAACTGAAGAGATTGTCATTACTAAGATTGATAATAGTAAGGTAATACAAAACATATAACAGTATTACAGTTAGTAAATATAGTAATGGGAATAGTTTTGTCTCGGCATGATACAACGTTTCTTTAAAAGCTTTTATATTGGGAAAGCATGTCAGGCAAACTTAGGGCTAACTTAAAGGAATATGGTTATAACTGAGCCAGTCATTGGTTACAGAAAACACATACAAGAAATCTTTAGTTATAATGTTCTGATTTTTGTTCATTGCTTTTATTGTTTAACTTTTTGTTTCTTTGTATAGCATCCTCAACCCCTGCCAATTTGGCTTTGGGAAAAATAAAAGCACAAACGACACAACTGTAAAAACGCTAGACCTGCTTTACTCTGCACTTGAAAAAATGAATATCCAGTAGGACTCTTTATTGACCTAATCAAAACTTTTAGTACAGTAGACCACGACAACCTACTCCAGTTAGGCAATAGGTATATTAGGAATTTTATGTATACAGATTCAGTGGACCCCCGGTTTACGATCACCTCCCAATGCGACCAATTATGTAAGTGTACGTATTTATGTAGGTGCGTTTGTACGTGTATGTTTGGGGGTCTGAAATGGACTAATCTACTTCACAATATTCCTTATGGGAACAAATTCGTTCAGTACTGGCACCTGAACATACTTCTGGAATGAAATAATATCGTAAACCAGGGGTTCACTGTATTTGGGTGAGTGTGAGTGTAAATTAGGGGAAATTACAGATAATGAGAGTAAGTCAGTTTTGTTTTGGGTGTGTTCATGATACAAAAAAGAGAATAGTTGGTTTTCATATAGGTAGTTAGCTGATGATGAGGTGTGTTAGGGAGATAAGGTATTTTTTAATGGTAGTTTTGAAAGTGATGGTAGAGTCAAATCATACCACAGGCAGGGATAGAACCCGTGATCCAGTGGCTAATGCAACGGTCTGGAGTTTTTAGACTCTGATCGCGGGTTCTATCCCTGCCCATGGTATGGTTTGTTTGCAGTCGTGTCATTACGGTTTCGTGAGTCATGGTAGAGTCTTCAGTTCTAGAGTTTTTGGGCAGGGAGTTTCAGATTTTAGGCCCTTTCATGTACATTGAACTTTTAAAGAGATTTAGCCAGACATGAGGATTATTATTGTTATGGGGAAGCACTAAACCCATAGGATTATACAGTGCCTGTGGGGGAGTGGAAGGTGTTCAGGCTTAATTCAGGGAACTGGAGCACAGATCCAATTCCATTGATCAAGAGCCCCTCACCACTGTCAAGGAACCTCCCTTGAGGGGCAGACACAAGGAATGCTATGGAGATTTTTGTGTCTAGTATTGTGTCTATGGGTCCTGTTGCAACTATTAAGAAAGTCTTTTAGTTCAGGGTTAATATTAGAATTTATGGTTCTGTAAATGTAGGTTGTACAGTAGTAGGTGTGGATGCTATGTACAATGAGTAAATTTAGGTCTTTGAAGAGCGGGGGAGGGGTGTTGTCTAGCATTGGACTGTGTGATAGTTCTCACTGCAAGTTTTTGTTGGGTTATTATTGGCTTTAGGTCTGTTCTTGCTGTTGATCCCCGGCACAAGTAGCATAGGTGAGGTAGGGATAGACGAGTGAACAATACAGTGCGAGTAGGACTGATTGTGGTACGTAGTAACGTATCTTTGAGAGGATCCCAACTGTTTTAGATACTTTTTTTTTGTTATGTGTTAGATATGGGTGTTGATTTTCAGATTGCTGTCAAGGTAAAGACCCAGGAATTTACCCTCGTTATGTTTAGCAATAAGAGTGTTGTTAATCATAATGTTCAGCTGGGCAACACCTCCTCTGTTACCAAACATAATGTAGAAGGTTTTGTCAATATTAAGTGTAAGTTTATTGTCAGTCATCTAGGTAGATATTTTTACTAGCTCTTGTTCAAAAATGGTGTTGAGTGAGGCAAGATTAGGGTGGGAGATGACATAAGTCATGTCGTCAGATCTAAGTTGTTGTGATATGTTTAGAAGATCATTGATGTATAAGAGGAAGAGAAAGGGACCAAGGACACTTCCCTGTGATACTCCAGTATCCAGTGGTCTTCTTGATGAGGTTGTGTCCTTAATAGAGATGTATTGATGTCTTTTAGTAAGGTAGGATTTGATATATGCAAATGCGTGGCCTCTTATACTGAATGTACTGAATGTCTTATACTGAATGTACAACAATGCATACAACCATATGACCTGTCTTTGTAATACTCACTTGTGCTTTATAGTAACCTGTTTACATTAATGTTTTATCACTGATTTCATCATTGCTTAGTTAATCTTAAGTTAATTTTAAGCCAGCCCGTAATGCTATGCATAGTATAAGTGGCTTTGGCATACTGCTCTTACCTGTATTTGTTGTACCTCTGTATGTGTGCTCAAATTTTTAAATAAATAAAATAAATAAATAAATAAATGATCAGGTTTGTGGAGTAAGTTTTCCTTCGGTCAATAAAGAGTCCTACTGGATATTCATTTTTTTAAGTGCAGCGTAAAGCAGGTCTAGCATTTTTACAGTTGCGTCGTTTGTGCTTTTATTTTTCCTGAAGTCAAATTGGCAGGGGTTGAGGATGCTGTACAAAGAAACAAAAAGTTAAACAATAAAAGCAATGAACATAGATCAAAACAGCGTAGCAAATAAAGTTTTCTCTAATGTGTTTTTTGTAACCAATGATCAGCTCAGTTATAATCTAATCACATTCCTTTATTGTATATTTGTTTTTCGACACATTGGCCACTTCCTACCCAGGCAAGGTAACCCAAAAAAGGAAGAAACACTTTCATCATCACTCACTCCATCACTGTCATATATATCGTATATACTATATCCCCTCTGAGAACCTTGTGTGTTAGGTTCACATCTCTACCCACTTGTCTAGTGTTGTGGGAGTTCTATGGATCTGTCCTCATAGTGGAGGTTCTTAATCTCAGAAATTAGCTGGATGGCAAATCACTTGATTATTATTATAATCATAACTAACTGCTAAACCCACGAGGGTCATAAAGTGGGCAGATCACTTCAGTTTTTTTTAACTTTCTTACGTATTTAACATTGAATACAGGCTAGTGCTGTAAACTGTCATGTTGACCTCACGTAGCTAATGTACTCTTTTGAATAAATACATGTATTTTAACTATCAAGGGTCTTGAAGGCTCTAATGTTTATTAGTGGTGTACTGCAGTAGTTCCCCCGTATCTGCAGGGGATATGTTCCAAAATCTACCTCGGATACCTGAAACCACAGATAGTAATGAACCCTGTATATGTCATTTTTCATTTAGGTATCTGTGATAGTTTAGTTGATAAATTACAGTGGACCCCCGGTTAACGATATTTTTTCACTCCAGAAGTATGTTCAGGTGCCAGTACTGACCGAATTTGTTCCCATAAGGAATATTGTGAAGTAGATTAGTCCATTTCAGACCCCCAAACATACACGTACAAACGCACTTACATAAATACACTTACATAATTGGTCGCATTCGGAGGTAATCGTTATGCGGGGGTCCACTGTACTCACAAGTCAAGAATTATCACTTTTTCACTGATGGGAAGCACTTCACAGCTTCTCTTAGGCTTCGAACACCTGCCATCATTACTTCTTTTGCACTTTGTTGTCATTATTAAGCAAAATTAAGCTTCAGTTTTGGGCCACGGTAAATTGCAAACAACTGAAGTTGCAGAAACCGAATCCTCGGATACGGGGGTTCTAGCGTACAGAAATCTTTCTTTTATAAAAGTATTGTATATAGTGGAGTGCTGTAAGACCCTTGTGGGTTTAGTGCTTACTTGTATAGTACAAATTCAATTAAAAAATGCATCAAAAGATTAATAGCACATAATATAAAGGCCTTTTTATGTGCTATTGAGCTTTTGAAACAATTTCTCAGTAATCACAAAAAGCCGCATTGTATAGAGGAACTGACGAGAGGTGACTTTTTTTGCAGAGAGCACTAAATTCATATGGGTCTTTGATTATTATTATAATCAAAAAGAAGCGCAAAGCCACAAGGGCTATACAGTATGGGTCTTTGAGTGCTATTATATTGTACATCACTGATGTTATCCTGTATAAGTGATAAGGTGTTGTATGTCCCTGGGCTTGTTCTTCCAGTGACTTACTCACTGGCCAGGAGTTCAAACCCTACCTATTTCCTGGTTTGTTTACAATTGTGTTATTACAATTTCGTGAGTCATTCCCGGCAGTGGTGGCTGTTTCCCTTAGATGATGTCATACCAGTGTTCTCTTTCCTCCTGCCATTGTTACCTTGCAATTATGAAGGCTGAACTCCAATAACAAGATGTGGAAAACATAAGAACATGAAGGAGGAGCACTGCAATAGGCCTACTGGAACATACTGGGAAGGTCCTTCTCAAACTCAATTCACTAACAAAAATATTTGCCCAACCCATTTTCAGTGCTGCCCGAGCAATATGTATACATATAGTTGGGGACAGTTACAGTAAGTCCTCAAATTATGAAGACATTGGTGACCTGAATTGTGTATAATATTGAAAATACAGGAAATCTTCAACTTACAAATACGTTGGGGACCTTCTGTATTGTGTATAATAATAATAGTAATACAGTGGACCCCCGGTTAACGATATTTTTTCACTCCAGAAGTATGTTCAGGTGCCAGTACTGACCGAATTTGTTCCCATAAGAAATATTGTGAAGTAGATTAGTCCATTTCAGACCCCCAAACATACACGTACAAACGCACTTACATAAATACACTTACATAATTGGTCGCATTCGGAGGTGATCGTTATGCGGGGGTCCACTGTAATAATAATAATAATAATAATATACACTATATAATGATATTATACACAATACATTAGATTCTGAATGTGTTCATAAGTAGAGACTTAATGTATCAGAAGAAACATTTCAGGAGTGACTTCTTCAGTCCTAACACAGAGATAACTTAGATACGAGTATATATAGTGTCAGATGGTAAGCCATGAGAGGGTAGTAGTATTAAGACACATGTGCAACATCTGGGTATCTTTATTGTAGATGTTTCGCCATCCAGTGGCTTTATCAATACAAATTCTAGGACATAACTTGAAGACAGTAGAACTATGTACAGAAGATGAGGTAATCAGTCCCTCAACCTAGGAGTAGGGACTGATTACCTCATGTTCTGTACATAGTTCTACTGTCTTCAAGTTATGTCCTAGAATTTGTATTGATAAAGCCACTGGATGGCAAAACATCTACAATAAAGATATCCAGATGTTGCACATGTGTCTTACTCTCATCTTGTCGGTATTATGTACCATTCGTACACAGGGTAGTAGTAGTAGTAGTGGCGTCATTCCAGACAGTTGATATACATATGTGATTCATTTATGCAGATTTTAATTTTATTTTAGACTTAAGAGAAGCTAATAGAAGTAAACCTTTGTCTAATTCTTGAAACACACTTGAATGTTTCATCACAATCGTCACAAAATCATCATCATCATCATGTCAAGTTTTAGAAATCATTATTCCTGTAAGTGTCTGTGATAAGAATATATTTAAAGTAATTACCGAGTATTATTTACCTGTGTCCTCTCTCCCAGTTCCATCCTTCAAACTGGTCAGGTTTACCAACGTCAGCTGGTTCTGTGTCCTCTCTCCCAGTTCCATCCTTCAAACTGGTCAGGTTTACCAACGTCAGCTGGTTCTGTGTCCTCTCTCCCAGTTCCATCCTTCAAACTGGTCAGGTTTACCAACGTCAGCTGGTTCTGTGTCCTCTCTCCCAGTTCCATCCTTCAAACTGGTCAGGTTTACCAACGTCAGCTGGTTCTGTGTCCTCTCTCCCAGTTCCATCCTTCAAACTGGTCAGGTTTACCAACGTCAGCTGGTTCTGTGTCCTCTCTCCCAGTTCCATCCTTCAAACTGGTCAGGTTTACCAACGTCAGCTGGTTCGCAAGACATTACAGTAAACATCACTGACTCCTTGTGGGTTTAGTACTTAGTTTTGATTGTAATATTGTTGTTATAATCACGGGGGAGTGTTAAACCCGTAAGATTATACAGCGCCTGTGGGGGGGATGGAAGGTATTCAGACTTAATTCACGGAACTGGAACATAGATCCAATTCCCTAGATCAAGAGCCCCTCACCAACATCAAGGAACCTCCCTTGAGGGGAATGTAATAATAATATGAAAAACATGGTAATGACAATTTTTTTTTTGTAAGTTTACCTCTGGGTTTTAAGTTATCATATGAATAAATTATTATTATTATAATCAAGGGGAAAGCACTAAACCCGGAGGATTATACAGCGCCTGGGGGGGGGGGGATGTGGAAGGCATTCAGGCTTAATTCGGGGAACTGGAGCACAGATCCAATTCCCTAGATCAAGAGCCCCTCACCAACATCAAGGAACCTTCCTTGAGGGGACATATGAATAAAGAAGTTCCTTACATTATGCAAATTTACTATACCAGGGGCCCCCCCCGACCTGTGTTGTTATTGCAGTCATGGGGGAGCACTAGACCCGTAGAGGTCATGCAGCACTTTGAGACATGCAAGGCATTCAGACTTCATTCAGTGAAATGGAAGACAGATCCAGTTCCTTGAATCAAGAGCCCTTCACCAGCATCAAGGAACCTTCCTCGACGGATATCCCCAACATGTGGCCCATTTGAAATATTTTTATGTTTTGTACAACCTCACTGTTATAAACCTAATTATGTATCTAATAATGTACAGTATATCAGAATCTACTGCTCCATAACCTATATCAAAATAAGAGTAAGAATTATGCTTGAAATGCCTAGGCCTGCTAGTGGCTTTCTTTGTAATTAATATTTTATAATACGTAAACCATTGTAAACTTTGCAAGGAAATAAATATTTGAATTTGAAAGGCCACATGTGACCCTTCTAGGAAATGGATGCAGCCCTCACATTGCAGCCCTCACACTGCAGCCCTCACACTGCAGCCCTCACACTGCAGCTTGTACACTGCACAGCGGCAACAGTTAGAAAATATTGTTATCTGTCATAAAAATTACAAAATATGGCCTGCCTTTAACCCTTAAACTGTCCAAACATAGATCAATGTTTGCTTGCATAGCGCTCCGAACGTAGATCTACGTTTCTTTTTACTTGGTTTCTTATTGAGAAAATCAAGGTCGGAGTGCAAATGTGTGCAAACGTAGAGCTACGTTTGGACAGTTTAAGGGTTATATTAAGCTCTACTCTATAACCCTGCACTATCCCATTCCCTGCTGTATGACCCTTGTAGGTTTAGCGGTTCTTTTTGATTATAATAATTTAAATTTAGCTTTTCAAATTGGTCCGTTCACACTAAAAGGTCGGGATTCCTGCACTATACAATACTATACAAATTTATTAATTTTTATGCAGTATACAAAGTTTACATGTTATTACAAATCAAATCAAATTGAAGATTATTCTCTATAAGGATTACAATGCGGGGTTTACAGATTTTGGTTATTGTGTGGTTTACATGTAATAAAATACTAATTACAGATTAATTCTTAACCCTAAATTATTACAAATTGTGGAGTAAATTGACTAAATACTAAGGGGGCCACTAGAACACCTAGTTTGGCTAGGCATTTCGGGCAAACTTAGATTAATTCTTAACCCTAAATTATTACAAATTGTGGAGTAAGTTGACTAAATACTAAGTGACTAAATACTGTACTAGTTTGTGAGTGGGGGAGTGCTATACCTGTAGGGATTATACAGCACCTATAGGGGGGATGGAAGGTATTCAGGGAACTGGAGCACAGATCCTTATTCCATAGATCAAGAGCCCCTCACCAGCACCAAGTAACCTCCCTTGAGGGGATTTTCATATTGAATTCTTATTCACACAAAAAATAGATTTACTGTTATTCAGACTACTGCATTATTGTAATAATTGTATAAGTAATATCAGCACATTCGTGACTGCATATTAGACCCACCAGTTGATGTATATTGGATGCACAACGTGATTTGTTTACTCTTGAACATCGGCAAATATCAAACATTTCCGCTACTTTTAGTTCATAAACCATTTAAAATCATCTCTATTTCTGTAATATATCTTCCATTCTGTCAAATGAGACCAAGAAACTGAGAATGTAACCATAAATGCCATAGAAAAATAAACTGCAAAGTTGCCGTTTTAAACCAAAAACAGTCCTTTATTTTTTTTCTCATGCACGGCGTGCTGCTGGTTTTTTTTTTTATGCTGCGCACACTGACCATGCAGACCCATCATTCTCTCACATGTAGGCCTATCAGCTTTCTCCCGCAAGATTTGAAGCTGCTACAATTTTGTTATTAGCTCTTCCACCAGGAGGCCTGGTCACAGACCGGGCCGCGGGGGCGTTGACCCCCGAAACTCTCTCCAGGTAAACTCCAGGTCTTCTGACAGGTAAGAGGCAGTTAAATTTTCATTTATTATTCATTTTTACAGTTTCCATGTGATGTATAATTTTATACATTGTTTTATATAGTAGTTAGTACATTATTATTAATAAATTATTATATTGTCATTTGGGTCTGGAACTGATTAATTTTATTTACATTATTCGGTATGGAAAAAATTGCTTTGGTTGTCGTTGATTTTGGTTGTCAAATCGGCATCCGGAACAACTTCAGTTCGACAACCAAGGTTCCACTGTATATACATGAGAAGATCCAGAGATAAGAAGGAGGTACACTTGAGTCTTTCAGGTGGTAACTACAGTGTCTGCACGCTACAGGATGGCCAAGGATGTTACAGTTTGGAGAAACATCTAAACTGTGATGTCAGCTTAACTGATAGCTTCAAACTTAACACCTATCACAAAATATAAAGTCAACAAGAGGTGGTATAGAAAGTTTGATATTTCACACAATAAACCATTAATATACAGAACTAATAGCAGATCATTATTATCAAAAATCAAGCGCTAAACTTACTTAATCTCCGCCATTAGTTGACTAGTATCCTTTAATTCAGAATACAGTGGACCCCCGCTTAACGATCACCTCCAAATGCGACCAATTATGTAAGTGTATTTATGTAAGTGCGTTTGTACGTGTATGTTTGGGGGTCTGAAATGGACTAATCTACTTCACAATATTCCTTATGGGAAAAAATTCGGTCAGTACTGGCACCTGAACATACTACTGGAATGAAAAAAGTTCGTTAACCGGGGGTCCACTGTATAGCCTCTCCTCACTTAACGACGGAGTTCCGTTCCTAAGACCACGTCCGTAAATGAATTCGTCACTAAGTGAGGCACATACTATAATAGTGGGTTTGTGTCAACCATCTTTGATATTGTTTTAATGTCACCTTTACACCATTAATAATATTTCTGGTATAGTTTTAAATGTTTATACAGTAGTGTACTGTATATTGCAATAAACAGAATAGAAGAAATCAGCTCTAATATACATTATTTAGGTATGCACACTGGTCAGAGAGCTCATCATAAGTTTGAGTCATCGGTAAGCAAGTACATCGCTAAGTGAGGAGAGGCTGTAATGTTAAATAATAACAGAAAGATGCACACAGAGGTATAATAGGTACACAGTAGAGTACTAAAGTACTCTACTGTGTACACACAATTTATAGTGATATTGTAATAAACTATTTTCAATTTAGTTAAAAGTACAGTTTACCCAGTCGATTCTACCCATTATTTCAAGGTTCTTAATACGAAGGGTTTACTGTACATACTGTAGGAAGGAGCAATAAACACAACAAAACTATAATATCCCAACATTGTAATAAATATAGAACAATATTTATATTAAATATTTTACAAAATATCTGAAGACACATTCTAGGAAGAACTTCCTCGGCCACCTCCTTCAGAGGCACCTTCATACTGCTGAAGGGCTCTTGATCCCAGGAAATGCTGCTCCCTTTCCCCTCTTTGGATCAAACCTGATTTGCGAAATAGTAATAACACGCAAATCAACCACGGAATGGGTGGGATTTGAACTGAGGAGTTCAAGTCGCATTCATTCCATGATTTGATTTCAAATCTAAGTGCATATTTCCCCAGGCCATGTATGACCCTCATGGGTTTAGCACTTCCATGTAGATAATGTAGAATAAATGACAATACCATACTGTGGAGAGAAACTTTCATTTTTCTTTTTAGGTCACCTTGCCTAAGTATATGGTCGGTTTGTTGAAAAAAAAAAAAATACTGTATTGTGGCGGCAACAATTCACACATCTCTCACTTCTGAGAGGAAATTTCATTTTTGTCTATCCTGGACTACTGTCAAGCTGTGGCTATGTTTCAGTCCAGGATGGATGGAAATGTAGCCTAGAGTTTACTCTGAGGTGAGGAACTGTCCCTGGGGATCCACAACGACAAATCACCTGAAGCCAATATTAACCCAACAAAAAGCTGCAGTATGAATGATCACACAGTCCACAGCTACACAACACCCTCCCCCCCTCAAACTTTTCAAAGACCTAAACCTACTCGGTATACAAAACATTCAGTCGTACTGCTGTGCCACCTACATTTACAGAACGATCAATTCTTCTATAAATCCCGACATGAGGCGCTTTCTTGACAGTTGCAACAGGACCCGTGGACACAATACTAGGCACAAAAATCTCTGACATTTCCCGTGTCAGGCTAAATCTTTTAAAAAACTCCTTCCTTGAGGGGTGTTCCTTGATGTTGGTGAGGGGCTCTTGATTTAGGGAATTGAATCTGTGCTCCAGTTCCCCGAATTAAGCCTGAATGCCTTCCACATCCCCCCCAGGCGCTGTATAATCCTCCGGGTTTAGCGCTTCCCCCTTGATTATAATAATAATAATTTTAAGAAACTCAGTGTACATAAAAGGACCCAAAATCTGGAACTCTCTGCCAGAAATCTCCAGAACCACTTTTAAAACTACAGTTAAAAACACCTTATCTCTTTAACCTATCCCAGCCCATCATAAATATGTAAAAACTATATATGTATTTGCTCAATATTATGAACTTAGTTAAAAAATTATAATCAATATATACTTACTCTCAATATGTGTAATCCTTCCATTGCCCACCTTAGGTTAATAATCAAAATTGTAATTCTTCTTTACCAAACTTATTAAAGCCACATAGCATGAACTAACAAAATATTCAATTTTCTTGTATTTATTGTAACTCACCTAATGACTATACATGTACAAAATTACTGCACTGTATTGCCTTATTAATCTTAAGTTAGTCCAAAGTTTGCCTGAAATGCTCTGCATATAAAGGTGCTTTTGGCATGTTCACTCAATTGTTATACTCCTTTGTACATTATTATTATTATCAAGGGGGAAGCGCTAAACCCGGATTATACAGCGCCTGGGGGGGTATGTGGAAGGCATTCAGGCTTAATTCGGGGAACTGGAGCACAGATCCAATTCCCTAAATCAAGAGCCCCTCACCAACATCAAGGAACCTTCCTTGAGGGGTCTCCTTTGTACAAACGTGTATCATGTCAAAATAAAATTATTATTATTACATATCATCTTCAATAATTTGTTTATCACATATTTTTGTAAGGTTTTCAATAGTTGAGCAGTGCTGTATCACCCTTATGGGTTTAGTGCCTGGTTATGATTATAATAATTTCGATGCTTGAAGCCCTTACTTGAAGTCTCCTTTAACTCATTCCATTGAGCGTGAGTAAAAATATAATAACACTCGACCGGCTCTAGTTACACGCCATCTGGCTGTATAGCCCTTGTGGCTTAGCGCTTCTTTTTGATTATAATAATAATAATACGCGCTATCTGTAGTTTATTCATCTTGGTAAAATCCAAAGACAAAACTTAATAATTTATAAACTTACAGTAGAGGGAGACTCCCCGACATATGAACATTCGTGTTGCAAACTTTCGACATGAACAATTTTCCTCGAAGTCTTAATTTTATTATAAACATTGTAATCTTTATTTCATATATAAGACATGTTTTATTAATAGTATACAGTATGTATTTTTCATGTGTTGACACATATGTTTATACTATGTACACTTATTGGGAGCGCTTGAGGTTCCTAAAACTGTATTCCCTGGAACGCAGGAGGGAGAGATATATGATTATATACACCTGGAAAATCCTAGAGGGACTAGTACTGAACTTGCACACGAAAATCACTCACTACGAAAGCAAAAGACTTGGCAGACGATGCACCGTCCCCCCAATGAAAAGCAGGGGTGTCACTAGCACGTTAAGAGACCATACAATAAGTGTCAGGGGCCCGAGACTGTTCAACTGCCTCCCAGCACACATAAGGGGGATTACCAACAGACCCCTGGCAGTCTTCAAGCTGGCACTGGACAAGCACCTAAAGTCAGTTCCTGATCAGCCGGGCTGTGGCTCGTACGTTGGTTTGCGTGCAGCCAGCAGCAACAGCCTGGTTGATCAGGCTCTGATCCACCAGAAGGCCTGGTCACAGACCGGGCCGCGGGGGCGTTGACCCCCGGAACTCTCTCCAGGTAAACTCCAGGTAAACTCATTGTTCATACGTACATCTACTATATTACTGTACAATACTGTATACGTACATACGTTGGACTTACGAATGGCTGCTAGGAACCGAACCTGTTTGTAAGTAGGAGATTGTGTGTACTGGAGCTACACTGCCAAAGGTAAAAGTGATGCTGGTCACTCGGTGTTTTTCCATGTATTGCAGTATTTAAACTAAGTCACTCTCAATGACTGCCAAGCCATCACAAAGAAATACAAACTACTGCAGTACAGGTGCTCCTTGACTTTGCAATGGTGAAGAAGCAATTACAGTGGTACCTTGGGATACGAACAGCTCAAAACTCGAACAATTATGTGAGTGTATTTATGTAAGTGCTTTTGTAAGTGTATTTTTGGGGATTTGAAATGGATTAATCTAATTTCCATTATTCCTTATGGGAACAAATTCGTTCAGCATCGGCATTCAAACAGCCTTATTTATTTATTTATTTATTTAGAAATTTTAGCAT
This sequence comes from Cherax quadricarinatus, assembly GCF_038502225.1. Classification (NCBI taxonomy): domain Eukaryota; kingdom Metazoa; phylum Arthropoda; class Malacostraca; order Decapoda; family Parastacidae; genus Cherax; species Cherax quadricarinatus. Next base: position 7,786,208 of record NC_091389.1, on the reverse strand, counting down.
ACATACAGAGGTACAAAAAAAAATACAGGTAAGAGCAGCATGCCAAAGCCACTTATATGCATAGCATTACAGGCTGGCTTAAAATTAACTTAAGATTAACTAAGCAATGATGTAATCAGTTATAAAACATTATTGTAAACAGATAACAATAAAGCACAAGTGAGTATTACAAAGACAGGTCATATGGTTGCTTGCATTGCTGTTCATTCAGTAGAATGGAGTATTCTGTTAGGTAGTGTATTTAAAAAAATAATAAAGTTAGATTGGGTCCTAGGTTTAACATTTGTGTGATATAATTGTGAGTAACATTTAGGATATACAATTTATAAGGTTCAGTTATTCAGTATTTATTTGGTTTTGAGTGAGTAAGTGATCTTTGAGAAGAGACTTGAATTTATAAACAGGTAGTGTTTCTTTTATATTTACAGGTAATGAATCCCAGATTTTAGGGCCTTTTATGTGCATTGAGTTTTTGCATAGCCTTCTGGAATGAATTAAGTTTGTATCCCGAGGTACTACTTTACTTTGGAAATAAAACTTGAGATAATTACCCAACATGAAGGTGGCAAGTCCATAACTTGTATTCATTTATTTACTTTTCGATACTGGTATTTAGTTCCAGCAATTATTATTATTATAATCAAAAAGAAGCGCTAAGCCAGTTCCAGCAATTATTTGTTTATTTACTTATCATCCATATTCAACTTAGGATATTTGCAACTTATTATGGGTTCGTTGGAACATAACACCACCATACGTTGTGAAGTACCTGTATAGTCAACTCTCTGATTAAGGCCTTTATAGTGATCTAGATTATTATAATCATGGGGGAGCACTAAACCCATAGGGGTTATACAGTACCTGTGGGTGAAGGAGGGTGATGGAAGGTATTCAGACTCAATTTAGGGAACTGGAGCACAGATTCAATTCCCTAGATCAAGAGCCCCTCGCCAGTGTGAAGGAACCTCCCCTGAAGGGATAGTGATCTAGAACAATGCCACAGCGTAAGTAAATTTTTAGCGGCATTTTTAACATCAACATGCTCAGGTGTATGAAGAATTTTTATCCACTTTTTAATATGAATTATAAGTGTTGAACTGGAAGTGCCCTGGGAGTGGGAAGCAATCGTAAATGTTGAACTGACAAGGGAAGCAATCAAGTTTGATCTCTTCACCAGCATCAATCAAGTTTGATCTCTTCACCAGCATCAATCAAGTTTGATCTCTTCACCAGCATCAATCAAGTTTGATCTCTTCACCAGCATCAATCAAGTTTGATCTCTTCACCAGCATCAATCAAGTTTGATCTCTTCACCAGCATCAATCAAGTTTGATCTCTTCACCAGCATCAAATTTCATACAGTGACTGTACAATAACTTTATGTTGAAATCTAAATGCAAAAATTAGGAAAGTATTATGTTTCTCCTTTGTAGGGTTGCCACGCCTCAGCGGGAGATGGCCGGCACTAAAAAAAAGAAAAATATAAATAACTGAATTGAGGAAGCAATGTATAAAATTTTTGTAGATAATTTTGTCCACTGGACTATTTTGTCGCATAACTCGAAATTTTGACTCATTAATTGACACACGAGTCTTGAGAAGTTGTTAATCTTGCACTAGCCAGGAGGCCACTTCATCTGCCGCCCTCCCAGTATATGAAGGTGCAGATGATACACCGACTGTGCTCCGTCACTTCCATTGTTGATCACTGGAACGATATACCAAAACTAGGTTAATCTGCTCGTTTTAATACCAATGTGCATGTAAAAAAATGACGTTGATAGAATGATGGTGAATGTGATTTCTTCTTGGGGTCATCCTGCCTTGAAATTATGCACTCAAGAAAAAAAAAAAATTAGATTTAATAGCACAACAGTCATCTTCCACTAAGTTAAGATAAGATAAGATTTCGTTCGGATTTTTAACCCCAGAGGGTTAGCCACCCAGGATAACCCAAGAAAGTCAGTGCATCATCGAGGACTGTAACTTATTTCCATTGGGGTCCTCAATCTTGTCCCCCAGGATGCGACCCACACCAGTCGACTAACACCCAGGTATCTATTTGCTGCTAGGTGAACAGGACAACAGGCGTAAGGAAACGTGCCGAGATGTTTCCACCCGCCGGGAATCGAACCCGGGCCCTCCGTGTGTGAAGCGGGAGCTTTAGCCACCAGGCCACAGGCAGGTTACTATCCTCTGATAGTACAACTATACTATCAGGAGACAGCTCTACTGTCAGTGTTCTTCAGTGGCATCATGGTACCCCTTCCTTCCATGAGGGAAGTGCCATGATGGTGATGTGAAGATAGCTCCACTTAAGTGTTCTTCAGTGGTACCATGGTATCCCTTCCTTGCCTGTAGTAAACACCATAAAGAATGGTAATACAAAGGTAAAGTATAACAAATGTGTAATTAAGACATACTGGGGCTGGAGAAAACACCTTCATGATACAATATCATAACCAGCAATGTGCGTCTTATGTACACAAGCCATGATTAACATACAGTGGTACCCTGAGTTTCGTACATAATTCGTTCCAGAAGGCTGTTCGAGTGCCGTTACCGAACGAATTTGTTCCCATAAGGAATAATGTAAATTAGATTAATCTGTTTCACACCCCCAAAAACACACTTACAAAGGCACTTACAATAATACACTTGCATAACTGGTCGAGTTGGGAGCAGTTCGAAACTCGAGGTACCACTGTTTATCACCTCATGGTAACAGCACTAGTGATATTTGTTTAGCCTTAAAGTAAGGTTATTAATATTTCCCTTCTAGTATGAAGTAGTTTTGAATTTAAGGGTGTCGTTATCAACACAGAGGACCTTACCGACACGGAAGCCTGTGTCCAAATTTTCCTGTGCTGCGATTTTCTTCACAGTTATCAGCAAATGGCCCAAGAGCTGGAAATAAATATGTTTGATAGTGTAACAGTTATATTTTGTTCATATAATTTGCCAGCCATTGTTAGCCTAAGATACAATACTGTATAATACAACTAAAGTACATCTGCTTTATTAGACAGATGAGGAATCAGTATGAAGTGATGCCACGAGTACACTTGTACTACTGTAACAATGCCACAAGTACATTTGTATTACTGTAACAATGCCATGAGTACATTTGTATTACTGTAACAATGCCATGAGTACACTTGTACTACTGTAACAATGCCACGAGTACACTTGTACTACTGCAACAATGCCACGAGTACACTTGTACTACTGTAACAATGCCACGAGTACACTTGTACTACTGTAACAATGCCACGAGTACATTTGTATTACTGTAACAATGCCATGAGTACATTTGTATTACTGTAACAATGCCATGAGTACACTTGTACTACTGTAACAATGCCACGAGTACACTTGTACTACTGCAACAATGCCACGAGTACACTTGTACTACTGTAACAATGCCACGAGTACACTTGTACTACTGTAACAATGCCACAAGTACACTTGTACTACTGTAACAATGCCATGAGTACACTTGTACTACTGTAACAATGCCACGAGTACATTTGTATTACTGTAACAATGCCATGAGTACACTTGTACTACTGTAACAATGCCATGAGTACATTTGTATTACTGTAACAATGCCATGAGTACACTTGTATTACTGTAACAATGCCATGAGTACACTTGTACTACTGTAACAATGCCACGAGTACACTTGTACTACTGTAACAATGCCACGAGTACACTTGTACTACTGTAACAATGCCACGAGTACACTTGTATTACTGTAACAATGCCACAATGAGTACACTTGTACTACTGTAACAATGCCACGAGTACACTTGTACTACTGTAACAATGCCACAATGAGTACACTTGTATTACTGTAACAATGCCACGAGTACACTTGTACTACTGTAACAATGCTACAATGAGTACACTTGTATTACTGTAACAATACCACGAGTACACTTGTACTACTGTAACAATGCCACAATGAGTACACTTGTATTACTGTAACAATGCCACGAGTACACTTGTACTACTGTAACAATGCCACAATGAGTACACTTGTACTACTGTAACAATGCCACGAGTACACTTGTACTACTGTAACAATGCCACGAGTACACTTGTACTACTGTAACAATGCCACAATGAGTACACTTGTACTACTGTAACAATGCCACAATGAGTACACTTGTACTACTGTAACAATGCCATGAGTACACTTGTACTACTGTAACAATGCCACCATGAGTACAGTTGTACTACTGTACCTGTCAACAGGTAATTACTAACCATGGTACAGGTGGGGTTAGAACCCACTACAAGTGTGTCATAAAATTCCAGTGGTCTGGAGTGTTACGACCCACTTGCCATGAGCGCTAACCCCCACCCATACCATGGTTTGTTGACAGGATAGCACGATTACGCGAGTCGGGTAATTACTGTAAGTCCTCGACTTAAAAACACATTCTTCTGTATTGTATATTTTTTTTTAACAAGTCAGCCGTCTCCCACCGAGGCAGGGTGACCCAAAAAACGAAAGAAAATCCCCAAAAAGAAAATACTTTCATCATTCAACACTTTCATCTCACACATAATCACTGTTTTTGCAGAGGTGCTCAGAACACAACAGTTTAGAAGCATATAACTATAAAGATACACAACATATCCCTCCAAACTGCTAATATCCCGAACGACCTCCTTTAGAGTGCAGGCATTGTACTTCCCATTTCCAGGACTCAAGTCTGGCTAATTAAAAATAACCGGTTTCCCTGAATCCCTTCACTAAATATTACCCTGCTCACACTCCAACAGATCGTCAGGTCCCATATACCATTCGTCTCCATTCACTCCTATCTAACATGCTCACGCACGCTTGATGGGATCATGACAGAAATGTTAAAAGCAGGGGGGGATATAGTGTTGGAGTAGTTGTTATTTTTGGTTAATAAATGTATGAAAGAGGGGAAGGTACCTAGGGATTGGCAGAGAGCATGTATAGTCCCTTTATATAAACAGAAAGGGGACAAAAGAGACTGTAAAAATTATAGAGGAATAAGTTTACTGAGTATACCAGGAAAAGTGTACAGTAGGTTTATTATGTACTACTTGCAAAGAAAAAAAAAAAAAAAAAAAAAAAAAGAATTAGAGATAAGACAGAATGTAGGATTGCGGATGAGCAAGGAGGTTTTAGAGTGGGTAGGGGATGTGTAGATCAAGTGTTTACATTGAACATATATGTGAACAGTATTTTGATAAAGGTAGGGAAGTTTTTATTGCATTTATGGATTTAGAAAAGGCATATGATAGAGTGGATAGGGAAGCAATGTGGCAGATGTTGCAAGTACAGTGGACCCCGCTTAACGATCACCTCCCAATGCGACCAATTATGTAAGTGTATTTATGTAAGTGCATTTGTACGTGTATGTTTGGGGGTCTGAAATGGACTAATCTACTTCACAATATTCCTTATGGGAACAAATTCGGTTAGTACTGGCACCTGAACATACTTCTGGAATGAAAAAATATCGTTAACCAGGGGTCCACTGTAGTATATGGAATAGGTGGTAAGTTACTAAATGCTGCAAAGAGTTTTTATGAGGATAGTGAGGCTCAGGTTAGGGTGTGTAGAAGAGAGGGAGAATACTTCCCAGTAAAAGTAGGTCTTAGACAGGGATGTGTAATGTCACCATGGTTGTTTAATATATTTATAGATGGGGTTGTAAAGGAAGTAAATGCTAGGGTGTTCGGGAGAGGGGTGGGATTAAATTATGGGGAATCAAATTCAAAATGGGAATTGACACAGTTACTTTTTGCTGATGATACTGTGCTCATGGGAGATTCTAAAGAAAAATTGCAAAGGTTAGTGGATGAGTTTGGGAATGTGTGTAAAGGTAGAAAGTTGAAAGTGAACATAGAAAAGAGCAAGGTGATGAGGGTATCAAATGATTTAGATAAAGAAAAATTGGATATCAAATTGGAGAGGAGGAGTATGGAAGAAGTAAATGTTTTCAGATACTTGGGAGTTGACGTGTCGGCGGATGGATTTATGAAGGATGAGGTTAATCATAGAATTGATGAGGAAAAAAAGGTGAGTGGTGCATTGAGGTATATGTGGAGACAAAAAATATTATCTATGGAGGCAAAGAAGGGAATGTATGAAAGTATAGTAGTACCAACACTCTTATATGGGTGTGAAGCTTGGGTGGTAAATGCAGCAGCGAGGAGACGGTTGGAGGCAGTGGAGATGTCCTGTCTAAGGGCAATGTGTGGTGTAAATATTATGCAGAAAATTCGGAGTGTGGAAATTAGGAGAAGGTGTGGAATTAATAAAAGTATTAGTCAGAGGGCAGAAGAGGGGTTGTTGAGGTGTTTTGGTCATTTAGAGAGAATGGATCAAAGTAGAATGACATGGAGAGCGTATAAATCTGTAGGGGAAGGAAGGCGGGGCAGAGGTCGTCCTCGAAAAGGTTGGAGGGAGGGGGTAAAGGAGGTTTTGTGGGCGAGGGGCTTGGACTTCCAGCAAGCGTGCATGAGCGTGTTATTGTGTATATCATTATTATATCATTACTGTGTATATAATTATTATACATATTATTGTGTTTATCATTATTATACTCAATACAGGTCCCCAACATATTGTAAGTTGAGGGTTTCCTGTACTGTATGTATATTCAACTGCAGTGCAACCCATGCAACAAGTGTTTACCGAGGTGTCTTGGTCCGTGGCCTCGCTCAGCATTGTAATCCGTCGTTTGGGAATCACCAGGATGTGAGTCGGGGCTTGGGGATTCACATCGCGAAATGCCAAGCACTCGCCATCCTGATAAACAATCTCCGCAGGTATGGAGCCATCAATGATTTTGTCAAAGATAGTGGGTTGTAGCTTCTGGGCCGCTGTTGCTGTCTTAGCCTTAGTTACTTCATCACTCCTTGAGTGCAACGACTGAAATTGTAAAGAAAAGTACTTTAAAACACGAAGTAGTATTGTACTAAGCACAACTTATCCGCTTTACAAAATACAGGAGAGTCCCACTTACCTGGAGTTTACCTGGAGTTTACCTGGAGAGAGTTCCGGGGGTCAACGCCTTCGCGGCCCGGTCTGTGACCAGGCCTCCTGGTGGAATCAGAGCCTGATCAACTAGGCTGTTGCTGCTGGCTGCACGCAAACCAACGTACGAGCCACAGCCCGGCTGGTCAGGAACCGACTTTAGGTGCTTGTCCAGTGCCAGCTTGAAGACTGCCAGGGGTCTGTTGGTAATCCCCCTTATGTATGCTGGGAGGCAGTTGAACAGTCTCGGGCCCCTGACACTTATTGTATGGTCTCTTAACGTGCTAGTGACACCCCTGCTTTTCACTGGGGGGATGTTGCATCGTCTGCCAAGTCTTTTGCTTTCGTAGTGAGTGATTTTCGTGTGCAAGTTCGGTACTAGTCCCTCTAGGATTTTCCAGGTGTATATAATCATGTATCTCTCCCTCCTGCATTCCAGGGAATACAGGTTTAGGAACCTCAAGCGCTCCCAGTAATTGAGGTGTTTTATCTCCGTTTTGCGCGCCGTGAAATTTCTCTGTACATTTTCTAGGTCAGCAATTTCACCTGCTTTGAAAGGTGGTGTTAGTGTGCAGCAATATTCATCATTGCTTAGTAGCAGCGCTGTATAGTCCTTGTGGCTTAGCGCTTCTTTTTGATTATAATAATAATAATAATCATTGCTTAGTTAATCTTAAGTTAATTTTAAGCCAGCCCGTAATGCTATGCATAGTATAAGTGGCTTTGGCATACTGCTCTTATCTGTATTTTTTTTGTACCTCTGTATGTGTGCACAAATTGGAAATAAAAAAAAAAAAAATAAAAAAAAAAATAAAAAAGATAGAACAAGTTTTATATAGCAGGTTAAAGGCTACTGCTGTGAAGTGAGGATCACTGTAAAGTGAAACACTGATTTGGTTTGCTTAGGTTCGAGTAGGTTAGGTTAGGGTATGTTGGGTGTCATGCCAGGTTGTCATGTCAGGTTGTCATGCCAGGTTGTCATGTCAGGTTGTCATGTCAGGTTGTCATGTCAGGTTGTCATGCCAGGTTGTCATGTCAGGTTGTCATGCCAGGTTGTCATGTCAGGTTGTCATGCCAGGTTGTCATGTCAGGTTGTCATGCCAGGTTGTCATGTCAGGTTGTCATGTCAGGTTGTCATGCCAGGTTGTCATGTCAGGTTGTCATGTCAGGTTGTCATGCCAGGTTGTCATGCCAGGTTGTCATGTCAGGTTGTCATGCTAGGTTGTCATGTCAGGTTGTCATGTCAGGTTGTCATGCCAGGTTGTCATGTCAGGTTGTCATGCCAGGTTGTCATGTCAGGTTGTCATGCCAGGTTGTCATGTCAGGTTGTCATGCCAGATTGTCATGTCAGTTTGTCATGTCAGGTTATCATATCAGGTTGTCATGCCAGGTTGTCATGTCAGGTTATCATATCAGGTTGTCATGCCAGGTTGTCATGTCAGGTTGTCATGCCAGGTTGTCATGTCAGGTTGTCATGCCAGGTTGTCATGTCAGGTTGTCATGTCAGGTTATCATATCAGGTTATCATGTCAGGTTGTCATGCCAGGTTGTCATGTCAATCATACAGGATAAAAACAACTTTAATCACACTGGGGACCCGAGAGTGACTCGGGGTTTTCAGTCACTTCTCCTCACTTCACTCCCAATATGAACATGTTGAAGTGTTAAAGTGAGGTTGCAGCCTCACCGTGTGCAACCTGCAGCGGCTCACAATGTTGCAGCGGCCAGAAAACATGTAAAATCTGGCGGCGAGGCTGACCAGACCCCAGGAAGCTGCTGCCATGTTTATATGTTGAGTATAAGTGGAGGAACCTGAGTACACGAGGATCACTCTGGATCACTCTGGATCACACTCTGGATCACACTCTGGATCACACTCTGGATCACTCTGGATCACTCTGGATCACACTCAGAATCACTCTGGATCACACTCTGGATCACACACTGGATCACACTATGGATCACACTCAGGATCACTGGATCACACTCTGGATCACACTCTGGATCACACTCAGGATCACTCTGGATCACACTCAGCATCACACTCTGGATCACTCTGGATCACTCTGGATCACTCTGGATCACACTCTGGATCACTCTCTGGATCACTCTGGATCACTCTGGATCACACTCTGGATCACTCTGGATCACTCTCAGCATCACACTCTGGATCACACTCAGGATCACTCTGGATCACACTCTGGATCACACTCTGGATCACACTCAGGATCACTCTGGATCACACTCTGGATCACACTCTGGATCACTCTGGATCACACTCTGGATCACACTCTGGATCACTCTGGATCACACTTTGGATCACACTCTGGATCACACTCAGGATCACTCTGGATCACACTCTGGATCACACTCTGGATCACTCTGGATCACACTCTGGATCACACTCTGGATCACTCTGGATCACACTCTGGATCACACTCTGGATCACTCTGGATCACACTCTGGATCACTCTCTGGATCACACTGGATCACACTCTGGATCACTCTCTGGATCACACTGGATCACACTCTGGATCACTCTCTGGATCACTCTGGATCACACTCAGCATCACACTCTGGATCACTCTGGATCACACTCAGCATCACACTCTGGATCACTCTGGATCACTCTCTGGATCACTCTGGATCACTCTGGATCACACTCAGCATGACACTCTGGATCACACTCTGGATCACTCTGGATCACTCTGGATCACTCTGGATCACACTCTAGATCACTCTGGATCACACTCTGGATCACACTCAGGATCACTCTGGATCACACTCAGGATCACTCTGGATCACACTCAGAATCACTCTGGATCACTCTGGATCACACTCTGGATCACACTCTGGATCACTCTGGATCACACTTTGGATCACACTCTGCATCACACTCAGGATCACTCTGGATCACACTCTGGATCACACTCTGGATCACTCTGGATCACACTCTGGATCACACTCTGGATCACTCTCTGGATCACTCTGGATCACACTCAGCATCACACTCTGGATCACTCTGGATCACTCTGGATCACACTCTGGATCACTCTCTGGATCACTCTGGATCACTCTGGATCACACTCAGCATGACACTCTGGATCACACTCTGGATCACTCTCTGGATCACTCTGGATCACTCTGGATCACACTCTAGATCACTCTGGATCACACTCTGGATCACACTCAGGATCACTCTGGATCACACTCAGGATCACTCTGGATCACACTCAGAATCACTCTGGATCACTCTGGATCACACTCTGGATCACACTCTGGATCACTCTGGATCACACTTTGGATCACACTCTGGATCACACTCTGGATCACACTCTGGATCACTCTCTGGATCACTCTGGATCACACTCAGCATCACACTCTGGATCACTCTGGATCACTCTGGATCACACTCTGGATCACTCTCTGGATCACTCTGGATCACTCTGGATCACACTCAGCATGACACTCTGGATCACACTCTGGATCACTCTCTGGATCACTCTGGATCACTCTGGATCACACTCTAGATCACTCTGGATCACACTCTGGATCACACTCAGCATCACACTCTGGATCACACTCAGGATCACTCTGGATCACACTCAGAATCACTCTGGATCACTCTGGATCACACTCTGGATCACACTCTGGATCACTCTGGATCACACTTTGGATCACACTCTGGATCACACTCAGGATCACTCTGGATCACACTCTGGATCACACTCTGGATCACTCTGGATCACACTGGATCACACTCTGGATCACACTCTGGATCACTCTGGATCACACTCTGGATCACACTCTGGATCACTCTGGATCACACTCTGGATCACACTCTGGATCACACTCTGGATCACACTCTGGATCACACTCTGGATCACTCTGGATCACACTCAGCATCACACTCTGGATCACTCTGGATCACACTCATCATCACTCTGGATCACTCTGGATCACACTCTGGATCACTCTCTGGATCACTCTGGATCACACTCAGCATGACACTCTGGATCACACTGGATCACTCTCTGGATCACTCTGGATCACTCTGGATCACACTCTGGATCACTCTGGATCACACTCTGGATCACTCTCTGCATCACACTCAGCATGACACTCTGGATCACACTCTGGATCACTCTCTGGATCACTCTGGATCACTCTGGATCACACTCAGCATCACACTCTGGATCACTCTGGATCACACTCTGGATCACTCTCTGGATCACTCTGGATCACTCTGGATCACACTCAGCATCACACTCTGGATCACTCTGGATCACACTCTGGATCACTCTCTGGATCACACTCAGCATGACACTCTGGATCACACTCTGGATCACTCTCTGGATCACTCTGGATCACTCTGGATCACACTCAGCATCACACTCTGGATCACTCTGGATCACACTCTGGATCACTCTCTGGATCACTCTGGATCACACTCAGCATCACACTCTGGATCACTCTGGATCACTCTGGATCACTCTCTGGATCACTCTGGATCACTCTGGATCACACTCTGGATCACACTAATGCATTTTAATTATTATTTTTGAAATTAAATGCCTTTAACATTAGGTTAGAGGATTAAGATGGCGGATCAAAACATATTTAAGATGGCGGATCAAAACATATTTAAGATGGTGGATCAAAACACATTAAGATGGCAGATCAAAACACATTAAGATGGCGGATCAAAACACATTAAGATGGTGGATCAAAACACATTAAGATGGCGGATCAAAACACATTAAGATGGTGGATCAAAACACATTAAGATGGCGGATCAAAACATATTTAAGATGGCAGATCAAAACATATTTAAGATGGCGGATCAAAACACATTAAGATGGCGGATCAAAACACATTAAGATGGGGGATCAAAACACATTAAGATGGTGGATCAAAACACATTAAGATGGCGGATCAAAACACATTAAGATGGGGGATCAAAACATTAATATGGGGGATCAAAACACATTAATATGGGGGATCAAAACACATTAATATGGGGGATCAAAACACATTAATATGAGGGATCAAAGCACATTAATATGGGGGATCAAAGCACATTAATATGGGGGATCAAAGCACATTAATATGAGGGATCATAGCACATTAAGATGGGGGATCAAAGCACATTAAGATGGGGGATCAAAGCACATTAATATGTGGGATCAAAGCACATTAAGATGGGGGATCAAAGCACATTAAGATGGGGGATCAAAGCACATTAAGATGGGGGATCAAAGCACATTAAGATGGGGGATCAAAGCACATTAATATGGGGGATCAAAGCACATTGAGATGGGGGATCAAAGCACATTAATATGTGGGATCAAAGCACATTAAGATGGGGGATCAAAGCACATTAACATAGGGGATCAAAGCACATTAATATAGGGGATCAAAGCACATTAATATAGGGGATCAAAGCACATTAATATAGGGGATCAAAGCACATTAATATGTGGGATCAAAGCACATTAATATGTGGGATCAAAGCACATTAATATGTGGGATCAAAGCACATTAATATAGGGGATCAAAGCACATTAATATGTGGGATCAAAGCACATTAATATGTGGGATCAAAGCACATTAATATAGGGGATCAAAGCACATTAATATAGGGGATCAAAGCACATTAATATAGGGGATCAAAGCACATTAACATAGGGGATCAAAGCACATTAATATAGGGGATCAAAGCACATTAACATAGGGGATCAAAGCACATTAATATAGGGGATCAAAGCACATTAATATAGGGGATCAAAGCACATTAATATGTGGGATCAAAGCACATTAATATGTGGGATCAAAGCACATTAATATAGGGGATCACAGCACATTAATATAGGGGATCAAAGCGCATTAATATAGGGGATCAAAGCACATTAATATAGGGGATCAGAGCACATTAATATAGGGGATCAAAGCACATTAACATAGGGGATCAGAGCACATTAACATAGGGGATCAGAGCACATTAACATAGGGGATCAGAGCACATTAATATAGGGGATCAGAGCACATTAACATAGGGGATCAGAGCACATTAATATAGGGGATCAGAGCACATTAACATAGGGGATCAAAGCACATTAATATAGGGGATCAGAGCACATTAACATAGGGGATCAGAGCACATTAACATAGGGGATCAGAGCACATTAATATAGGGGATCAGAGCACATTAATATAGGGGATCAGAGCACATTAACATAGGGGATCAAAGCACATTAATATAGGGGATCAGAGCACATTAATATAGGGGATCAGAGCACATTAATATAGGGGATCAGAGCACATTAACATAGGGGATCAAAGCACATTAATATAGGGGATCAGAGCACATTAATATAGGGGATCAGAGCACATTAACATAGGGGATCAAAGCACATTAATATAGGGGATCAAAGCACATTAACATAGGGGATCAGAGCACATTAATATAGGGGATCAGAGCACATTAACATAGGGGATCAAAGCGTGTTTAACACCGTTGTTCTTCTGTTAATATATAAGATACAGAAGTTTATAACAGCTGGAGCAGCAGTGTTATGGTGGCGCCTCTAACATTATTATTGTTATTGTGGTGCTTCTGTTGTTGCTCCAACACCACCACCAGGTGGGTCACCCCCGGGGCACCCCCGCCCCCCCTGGGGGCCCCACGGGGGGCACATAAGGGGGTATAATGGTTCATAACCCCCCTTACCACGCCCCCTTAACTTCACCCCACGAGGTAGTTTCACTGTTAATAACAAGTACACGAACCTCCACCACCACCACACTGTCCTTGATAAGTACACCCGGGGGAGGAAATGGGTGATTAGGGGGGAATGTGGGGGGAAATATGTGGGGAGTCGCCCCCTGACACTCTAACTTGAAGTTCCCTTATTACAGCTGTTTTTGTGGTCACCCGTCCAGTTACTGGCCTCACACTGTGGTATTGTAGGTGTATATTGTGTGGTTGTGGTCACCCGTCCAGTTACTGGCCTCACACTGTGGTATTGTAGGTGTATATTGTATGGTTGTGGTCACCCGTCCAGTTACTGGCCTCACACTGTGGTATTGTATTATATATTGTATGGTTGTGGTCACCCATCCAGTTACTGGCCTCACACTGGTATTGTATTATATATTGTATGGTTGTGGTCACCCGTCCAGTTACTGGCCTCACACTGTGGTATTGTATTATATATTGTATGGTTGTGGTCACCCATCCAGTTACTGGCCTCACACTGGTATTGTATTATATATTGTATGGTTGTGGTCACCCGTCCAGTTACTGGCCTCACACTGTGGTATTGTATTATATATTGTATGGTTGTGGTCACCCATCCAGTTACTGGCCTCACACTGTGGTATTGTAGGTGTATATTGTATGGTTGTGGTCACCCGTCCAGTTACTGGCCTCACACTGTGGTATTGTAGGTGTATATTGTATGGTTGTGGTCACCCATCCAGTTACTGGCCTCACACTGGTATTTAACCCTTAAACTGTCCAAACGTAGATCTACGTTTTTTCAACATCTGAAAGTATATTAAAAAACGTAGATCTACTTTTGTCTGGGGTCGGGATTGTCTAAGACACTCGGGTGTAAGTTTATTTAGGTAAGCGTACACATGAGTACTATTATCATCACATAGTAACACATATGTGTGGAAAAAGACACGTACAGTTCGGGATATTTATAAGAGGAAACGTTTTGCCACAAACCCCAGCGGTAATAAGTCGCTTTCAGTTATTTTTTCTACCCTTATGAATAATTTACACACACGTTACTGTTTATGAACATTGTACGTACTTACGTGTACCTGTATTTAAATAAACTTACCTATCATCATTTTTGACCGATACATACGGTCGATGGTAATAATATGGCTGTGTAGTGTAGCTCGGGGGGGCTACATACGTGTACCTACATCTACCGCTACCTACCCTGACTTCCTACTAATAAATACTACTTGCCTCTCGCCCTACATTACGGCTACAAATATTTTAAGGTAAAGTAATGAATGTACTGTGGCACTAAATGACGAAGAAAGTGAAGTAACCCTAGAGATGGTTTTGATACCCGAAGTCCTTATGGAGGGGGATTCCCAACTTCCTCTCCGCTCCTCGCCACCTTCAATGTGCCAAAAAGAGTCTTCAATAAAGGTATGTAATGTTCACTTATCGTTAAAGTTATTGCTTTATATTTCTTTCTCGTTGTCTGTATAGTCCTTGTGGCTTAGCGCTTCTTTTTGATTATAATAATAATCTTTCTCGTTTTCTGTATATACAACAATAGTTATTCTCTATAAAATATATTTTTTTGTTAATATTTTTGGGTGTCTGGGATGGATTAATTGGATGCATTAATTCTCATGGGAAATAGTACTTCGGTTTTCGGCCATTTCAGATTTTGGCCAACCTTCTGGAACGGGTTACGGCCAAAAGCCGGGTCTACTGTATTTAAACCGTACAAGTTAAAATAGCCAAGTAACTCAACTGTGTGAAAATCAGTTACAATAAGAGGAGATGCAGTGGTAAAGTAAACTGAGTTACAGTTACATTAGAGAGAGAATCAGCATACAATAACAGGTGCACAGATTATAATTGTTTATAACTCTGTGTA
Source organism: Cherax quadricarinatus (assembly GCF_038502225.1). NCBI lineage: Eukaryota > Metazoa > Arthropoda > Malacostraca > Decapoda > Parastacidae > Cherax > Cherax quadricarinatus. The sequence continues at coordinate 7,770,542 of NC_091389.1, read as the reverse complement.
CAAGAGGGACCTGCTTATGCGGCGGGTTAGGTTCCATGCCGTCACTGTAAAGCGAATCGCCCTTTTATTCACTTTTAAATGTATATAAATGCGTGATTAACACGTTTACAGTCGTATATTAGCCACAGAACTAGGCATAAAAAAATAAAGTGCAAATACAGTAGATTCATTACGTTGATATATTTCTAGTCTTAATGTAGGGTGAGAGGTGAGTAGTATTTGTATGGCGTCAGGTGTGGTAGCCCGCCCACCACACCTCACAATTACGTTTGTTTTACTATGACTGTATATATTTTGTTCATATATGTTGCACTTTTCTTATATAATTTTGAAAAATGTCATAAATGTGCATTAATGAAAATGTCTATAACGTAATATTCGACATTTAAAGCGTCTTGGAGTGATGAATATTATTCTTATTATGGCATCTTCAATACTAGTGAGACACTCGTAGTGATTTTAACCCGTAAACGGTCCAAACGTATATACAGTGGACCCCCGGTATTTGATATTAATCCGTTCCTGAGAGCTCATCGAATACCGATAATATCGAAAACCGAATCAATTTTCTTCATAAGAAATAATGGAAATCAAATTAATTCGTGCAAGACACCCAAAAGTATGAAAAAAAAAAATTTTTACTACATGAAATATTAAGCTTAATGCAATAGAATAATTACAATTACAATAAAATAATTGACACTTACCTTTAATGAAGATCTGGTGATGATTGATGGGATGGGAGGAGGGGAGAGGTGTTAGTGTTTAGAAGGGGAATCCCCTTCCATTAGGACTTGATGTAGCAAGTCCTTTTCTGGGGTTACTTACCTTCTTTTAATGCCACTAGGACCAGCTTGAGAGTCGCTGGACTTCTGTCGCACAACATATCTGTCCATAGTGGCTTGTACCTCTCGTTCCTTTATGACTTTCCTAAAGTGTTTCACAACATTGTCAGTGTAATAGTCACCAGCACGGCTTGCAATAGTTGTGTTAGGGTGATTGTCATCAAAAAAGGTTTGCACTTCAAGCCACTTTGCACACATTTCCTTAATCTTTGAAGTAGACAACTTCTTCAATTTCTCTCTCCCCTCCTCTGAACCAGTTTCCTCAGGTCTGGCCTCTTGCTGTTGAAGTTGATCTAGCAGCTCATCAGTGGTTAGTTCTTCATTGTCCTCCTCCACCAACTCTTCCACATCATCCCCACTAACCTCCAACCCCAAGGACTTCCCCAATGCCACAATGGATTCCTCAACTAGCATAGGATTCTCAGGGTTAGCCTCAAATCCTTCAAAATGCCTTTTGTCTACACATTCTGGCCACAGTTTCTTCCAAGCAGAGTTCAAGGTCCTCTTAGTCACTCCCTCCCAAGCCTTACCTATAATGTTTACACAATTGAGGATATTAAAGTGATCCTTCCAAAACTCTCTTAGTCAGTTGAGTTTCTGAGGTCACTACAAAGCACCTTTCAAACAGAGCTTTTGTGTACAGTTTCTTGAAGTTGGAAATAACCTGCTGGTCCATGGGCTGCAGGAGAGGAGTGGTATTAGGAGGCAAAAACTTGACCTTAATGAAGCTCATGTCCCTAGAAAGTCACTCTGCCAAGTCTGAAGGATGACCAGGAGCATTGTCTAATATCAGGAGGCACTTAAGGTCTAATTTCTTTTCAGTTAGGTAATTTTCCACAGTGGGGGCAAATGCTTGGTGTAACCAGTCATAGAAAAAGTCCCTAGTGACCCATGCCTTACTGTTTGCCCTCCACAGCACACACAAATTAGCCTTGACGACATTGTTTTGCCTGAACGCTCTGGGAGTTTCAGAGTGATACATCAATAAAGGCTTCACTTTGCAATCACCACTAGCATTAGCACACATCAACAGAGTAAGCCTGTCTTTCATAGGCTTATGTCCTGGGAGTACCTTTTCCTCCTGAGTAATGTAGGTCCTGCTTGGCATTTTCTTCCAAAACAAGCCTATTTCATCGCAATTAAACACTTATTCAGGTTTCAGTCCTTCACTGTCTATGTAATCCTTGAATTCCTGCACATACTTTTCAGCTGCTTTTTGGTCCGAACTGGCAGCCTCACCATGCCTAATCATACTATGTATGCCACTACGATTCTTAAATCTTTGAAACCAACCTTTGCTGGCCTTAAATTCACTCACATCACCACTAGTTGCAGGCAATTTCTTTACCAAATCGTCATGCAACTGCCTAGCCTTTTCACAAATGATCGCTTGAGAGATGCTATCTCCTGCTATCTGTTTTTCATTTATCCACACCAATAACAATCTCTCAACATTTTCTAACACTTGCAGTCGCTGTTTCGTAATCACAGTTGCACCTTTTGCAAGAACAGCTTCCTTGCTTGCCGTTTTCCTGGTCACTATAGTAGAGATGGTTGATTGGGGTTTATTGTACAACCTAACCAGCTCTGACACACGCACTCCACTTTCGAACTTTGCAATTATCTCTTTCTTCATTTCATAAGTCATTAGCGACTTTATTCTCGAAGGGTTGGCACTAGAAGCTTTCTTGGGGCCCATGGTGACTTATTTTGCAGAAACAAGCACCAAACACAGTGATAATATGGATAATATGGAATGTACCGAATGTATCCTTAGATGCGCACACACTGGCTGGCTTGTAAACACTGGCACACAAGGGGCAGTTCAGGCCACACGTGGACACGTCTCGTACGAATCGTATTGAATACCGGGTTTTCAATCGAATACCGAGGAAAATTTTTTGCTATATAATGCATCAAATACCAGATTTATCGAATACCGGGGGTCCACTGTATACGTTTTTTCAACATTTGAAAGTATGTAAAAAAAGTAGATCTTTTTTTTTTTTTTTTTTTTTTTTACATTTGAAAATGTGTAAAAAACTTTCATATACTTTTTTTTTGTTATATTTGAAAATGTCAAAAAAAAAACGTAGATCTACTTTTGGAGCACTACACATGTGAACGTAGATCTGCTTGGACCGTTTACGGGTTACTGTGTACCTGCACGCAGACACAGTGTGTAAGTTTATTTAGGTACATACACACAAGTACAATCATCAGAGTACATATAAAATACGCAATAACTTGAAAACACTAATAGAGAGATGCGGAGCTCATGGAGGATGTAATCAGAGTGGCATGCGGATGCCGTAATAGTGAATCAGGAGCTGTATAAACAAATTTTTTGTGTAATTTAAAATGTCTGTATTAGTGAACCATCGTAAAGTGGGTCCCTCTTGTACTTATGTAGCAACAATAGTTCATTCCACATGTACTAGACCTAATCAAATTTGTTTTAAGTTATGCAAAGTGTTGTCAAACACCATAAGTCCTTTCTCTGCCCTAAGGGCATTGTATACAGTGGTACCTTGGGATACGAACTTAATTCGTTCCAGAAGGCTGTTCGAGTGCTGATACTGAACGAATTTGTTTCCATAAAGAATAATGTAAATTAGATTAATCCGTTTCAGACCCCCAAAAGTACATTTACAAGAGCACTTACATAATTGTTAAGTTTTGAGGTGTTCATATCCCTAGGTACCACTGTAATTATGCGAGGAACAAGCTGGTAGATTTTTGTAACATGCATCATCAGTCATAGTGTGAATGATGGTGAAAAATGTTTCTTTTTTCAGGTCACCCAGCCTCAGTGGGAGATGGAGATGTCTTTGTTTAATAGACATCGCATTTTTTGTAACAAAAGTACCATCTTCGAAAATGTTGCCATTTAACCCGTAAACGGTCCAAACGTGTATATATACGTTTTTTCAACATTTGAAAGTATGTAAAAAAAAGTGGATCTTCTTTTTGTTTTTTTACATTTGAAAATGTGTAAAAAACTTTGATCTTTTTTTTTTTTGTTATATTTGAAAATATGTAAAAAAAACGTAGATCTACTTTTGTAGCGCTACACGTGAACGTAGATCTGCTTGGACCGTTTACGGGTTAAAATTTTCTGTCAATTTTTTTTATAGGAGTAGGTTATGGTAGAGAGAAGCCGTCCAGTGAGGCATTACTGTCCTGTATAAACAATGTTACATGACAGTCTTGAAAAAAGCCTTGTATTTGGGCAGATCTTTCCTGCCTCATTAACATACAAGATAATGATAAAAATAATAAATTTCTTTTCTGCAGTATACAGGTATTGTAGTTTACATGTAACAAAATATTTTTAAGTACAAAGCCACTAATATGCAGTGTATTTCTGACAGACTAATACTTAAAGATTACTTAAGAACTAGACATAGGTTATTAAGTAGGAGTTTTTAAATGTATAAAAAAGTGAGGTAGCTAAGTGAACAATAGTACAATTTTAAGTATGTATTAAGTGATTCAGTGTTCAGTTAAGTGGGATTTCTTAAGTGAGTTTCAAACTGACTCAGTCTTCAGTTTATGGGATGATAGTAAGAGAAGGTGAAGATACAGGAAGATAGTTTTAGTCAAACCATACCATGGGTGGGGTTAGAATCCACGATTAGAGAGTCTTCAAACTCCAGACTGACGCGTTAGCCACTGGGCCACTGGTTTGTTTGCAGCCGTGTCATTACGATTTCGTGAGTCATAGTTTGTCAGTTGTACAAACTTCTAGTATTTATTATGCACATACCTTTACTTTCCTATGTGCTTCTTAACCCTTTCACTGTCCAGATCAAAATTAATATTGCTACCAGTGTCTAGTTTTTTTTTTTTTATCCCTTTCACTGTCCAGATCCCTGAAATAATAATATGTACTCCGAGTGTCCAGATTTAAAAAAAATAAAATTGTTTCTTCTTATAATAGTTAATTTTCCTGGTGGTAAAGGAATAAAAAGAAATTTCCCATCAGTCCTTACTGAGACACAGAGGCGTGAAGTTGAAGGTCGGTGATCCACTGATGGCAACATTGGCGGTTGTCATGCACTCCACATTTCTACTTTTTGTATTTTTTTTCTGGGGTTTTATAATTTTTTACATTTTCCAGTAGCTTTTGTATCCCTTGAGACCACAATAAATCACGGTGAACATACATCCAGTTGTTGTCTGCGACACAATACCCACACTAATAGTGTCATCAGTATGTTGTTAACAAAATGTTTACACAACAACGTAAACACACACACAGGTATATGTGTTTCACGTTACCACTGTTCTAACATTTATGTAGAGGATGGCCCCGTTTATACGGCGGGTTAGGTTCCAGGCTGCCACCATAAAGCGAATCGCCCCTTTTTCACTTTTAAATACACATAAATATCTGGTAACATGTTCACACTATCATATATTAAGTGAGCAATAGAACTAGGCACAAAAAAAAATAAAAAGTAAAGTACACACAGTACACTCATTACTTACGTTAAAATATTTGTAGTCTTAACTCTTTCACCGTTGGTCCCGTAATGTTATGGTTTGCAAGCCAGTGTCGGTCCCATAATTGTACGCCAAAGTTCAAGCGGCTTCCAGTCTTGCGGGAGAAGGCTGGTAGGCCTACATATGAGAGAATGGGTATAAGTGGTCAGTGTGAGTAGTATAAAAAAAATCCTGCAGCACGCAGTGCATAATGAGAAAAAAAAACTCCGTCCATTTTTCGTTTAAAGCAGCGACTTTGCGGTGTATTTTCATGTGATATTTATGGTTCTATTCTTGTTTTTTTGGTCTCATTTAATAGAATGGAAAATATATTATAGAACTAGAGATGATTTTGAATGGTTTACTGACAAAAAATACCTTGAAATCGAGCTCAAAGTAGCAAAAATGTTTGATTTTTGCCGATGTTCATGAGTAAACAAATCACATCACGCGTCCAATACACGTCAACTGGTGGGTATAATATGCTTTCACAAATTTGTTGATATTATTTATACAATTATTACAATAATGCAGTAGTCTGCATAGCAATGAATCTTTTTTGTGTAAATAAAAATTCAAAATGAAAAGCAAGCGTAATATACGAGGGGTCTGGAGATGTGACTAATGAACAGAGAAAATGTTTAGTGCAAGGAATGTTTGCATCTTCAACACTAATAAGATGCTCTTAGTGATTTTAATGTGTACTTGCACGCCGGCACAGTGTGTAAGTTTATTTAGGTACAGGTACACATAAGTATAATTATAAGAGTACATATATATAAAAGATGAAATAACTAAACCACTTGAAATTTTGGAAAGTTATCGGACATAATGGAGAGTCATCCTCACGGAGAATGTAAACAGACCAGGTGCCCCGCGGTAACCATATTAGAAAGTCATGTGGGGGAGCCGTATAGAGAGTTTTGGTCTTAATTTGAAATGTTCATATTAATGGAACACCGTAAGGCAAAACGCCATAGAGCGTGGGCCTACTGTATATTATTAAGGTAAGATTTTGTTCGAATTTTCGACCCCATAGGGTTAGCTGCCCAGGATAACCCAAGAAAGTTAGTGCATCATTGAAAACTGTCATATTTCCATTATGGTCCTTGAGTCTTGTTCCCCAGGATGCCACCCACACCAATTTACTAACACCCAGGTACCTACTTGCTTGCTAGGTGAACAGGACAACAGGTGTAAGGAAACACTCCCAATGTTTTCACCCTTGCCGGGGATCAAACCACGGATGGTGTGTGTGAAGCAGGAGCGTTGTCTACCAGGCCATGGGCCACTGATAATGATCAAAGTTCCTTGAACTGTATTCCCTGGAAAGTAGGTAAAAAGCTTCATTATACACTTACCATCTGACTTACGACCTGCTCGACATACGACCACTCGACCATGTTTTTTATGCCAAATTTCTGGGAAATAAACAACTGGTATAAAATACAGTGCTAAGAGCATAAAAAATGAAGGAAAAAATGAAATACCAAAATAAAACAATAAAACAAAATCATTACAAAAGTGTGATGATATTCAGTAGTAAGGTTCGACTTACGTCCATTTTGACTTACGACCGGCTGGTCGGAACCAAGCTTGGTCATAAGTCGGATGGTACCTGTAATTTATTCACAGATAGTTCTGGAGGAACTGATTCCAAATCTGCACACTGAAACTACAGTTGGTCATCGACTTACAATGGGGTTACGTTCCCATGAACCCATTGTAGGTCAAAAATGTTTCAGGTTGAATATATGCTAAATAAATAAATAAATAACTATTCGCTGAATAAGTAAATAAATAATTACTAAATACCAGTATTGAAAAGTAAATGAATGAAAGTTAAGTTCGCTGCCTTCGTTCTGGGTAATTATCTTTCATCTCGGAAGTAATTGATTTTTACACCATCGTAAAGTTGAAATATTGTAAATCAAACCGTTGTAAGTCCAGGAGCGCCTGTATTGACCCTTAAACTGTCCAAACGTAGATCTACATTTGCTCGCATAGCGCTCCGAACGTAGATCTACGTTTTTTTTTTACATTGTTTCTTATGGAGAAAATCACGGTCGGAGCGCTATGTGTGCAAATGTAGATCTACGTTTGGACAGTTTAAGGGTTGAAGAAAAAGACAAAGTACTGTGACTGGAATAATACACGTGTACTACCTACCAGAGCAAAATGCTAGTAAATGATACAAATTTCCTGCTAATAAAAAGCAGAAGTGTAGCGAGTCCACTGATGACACAGTGTAAAGGAACCAAGACTCTTCAACACCTTCATACATAAGGGAAATGAATAATACTCTTAATGATCTTCATAGCGGAACTGGTTCAAGTTGATTGCCAGTTAGGTGTTTTGTGGTTCCTATAAAGGACTGCATGAGGCTAGCACTAATAGCCTGATTGAGCAGACCTGGTCTGGGATCTGGCTGCTGGGGTGCTGATCACAGTTGCTGTTCTTTTCCCCCTTGTCCTCTATGTCGTCACTCTTAATTCTTCTCTTGCTTCTCCTTTCTTACCTCCTACCTACCCTAATCTTACTTTTCCCCTCACTTCTTGCCTTCTGTCCTTGTTCCTCCCCTCACTTATCCCCTTACATCCTCCCCTTATCCCATTCCTTCTCTTACCCTCTCACCCTAGTTCTCTTCACTTTGTCTCTTCCCTATTTCTTGCATTTCTCCATTCTCCCCTATTTCATCCCCATCTATATGCCCCCACTCTTTCTTCCATCATTTATTTGATGTGTATTCTCTCCTTTTCTTTCTTCCTTCCCTCCCTCCCTCCCCTCCCTCCCTCCCTCCCTTTCATTGTACCTCCACACAATAATGCAGCTCTTTGACTCTATTAGAGTACTCTACTGTATTAATAACACTCCACTCCTCCATCCACCTACTTCCTCCATCCATCCCCCTCCAACCCTCCCTACCCTACGTTTATCTCTTATCTGCGCCTCCTGTCACTGTTGGTCACATGCTGTCACTATACCACATCAGCTTCTTACTGTTATGCACCAAGCTGTATCTTATCAATTTTTATTAAAAGCAGCCATTGGAAAGTTTTAGAACAGTAGCTGCTAAGTTATTATTTGGTAACTGGCACCTTTTTTTTTTTTTTTTTGTCGTGTGAATCACAGGAACGTTAGGAAGTATACATATGTGTAGATGTGTGCGTGTGGTGCAACTCCAGGATGTGCGTGTGTGTGTGTGTGTGTGTGTAGAGATTGTGTGTGTGTAGATTGTGTGTGTGTGTGTTTATCACTGTAATAGCTGTCTTGCACACAGTAGGTGGTCACGTTTGGTTAGTGGTGACAATTGGTCATTCAGTATCCACTCATCTAAGTGTACACTTGTTTGGTCGATGACTACATTATTCAGTGCTCACACTCACAGTGCACAGGTTTGAGTGAAAGAATAGGTCACCATGGATCCAGAAAAGTGTGTAAATAAGGATCCTTATATGCCTGTGAGGATAAATTCTCTCAATATTGTAAGTAGCATCTCCCACTTAACACGACTGGGCTTTGCAGTACACAAATAACCCACGTGTAGGAGAATAAAACCTGGGGTGACAGTTCAGTCTCATTCTGACCATTAACTAGTCATTCCTATGCAGGTTATTTGTATATTGTTCCAGTCATTGTATTGTGCGTTTATATTCCTTTTGGACTTCAAATTGTTGGTCCTTAACCCTTAAACGGTCCAAACGTATATATACGTTTTTTCAACATCTGAATGTATGTAAAAAAAATGTAGATCTTGTTTGCTTTACATTTGAAAATGTGTAAAAAAAACTTTTGTCTACTTTTTTTTTTCGTTATACAGTGGACCCCAGCTTAACGATCACCTCCAAATGCGACCAATTATGTAAGTGTATTTATGTAAATGCGTTTGTACGTGTATGTTTGGGGGTCTGAAATGGACTAATCTACTTCACAATATTCCTTATGGGAAAAAATTCGGTCAGTACTGGCACCTGAACATACTACTGGAATGAAAAAAGTTCGTTAACCGGGGGTCCACTGTATTTGAAAATATGTAAAAAACGGTAGATCTACTTTTGTAGCTACAAATTTGAACGTTGATCTATTTGGACCGTTTAAGGGTTAATGCTACCTTGTACTGTTCTGACAAATAACATTAACTTGCCTGAAATACACTGCATGTTAGTGGTATTCTTTTGTGCCTAACAATGTTCTATTACATGTAAACTACGTTATTTTACACTGCGTGAAACAAAAAAATCTGAATTTGAATTTTGTCAATCTAAATATTATAACCTCTTCGTATGATCACTTTAAATATACATTTTATTTTAAGCATCATTCTGTCATCAAATGTTCTATATAGCATGACTTTTCTGGTGTTTAATATGGTTTAGACTTCGTATTATATTCTTGTAAATTCACTGTATACATTTCATTAAAATCCTGTACTGATAAGTAAGTTTATTGAGGTATACACAAATACAGTTACATATAATTATCATACATAGCAACATATGTGTAGAGAACCTGATAACATTTGGGTTCATCCTGGACCATTGTTCACGCACAGTTGGGTCTTGACGCTGGTACAAGATGGACACAGATGTCATGAGGTTTCTTTCTTAAGTGTGGGATTTTGATGCCTTGTTCTGGACATGTTTTTTTTTATTCAGAAGTCTGTATAGTAGCTACTGTATAATGTATACAGTATTGTATAGAGGATGTTGTATAATTTTGCTGGAACAATACTGTAGATGTTGAGGAGGCTTAATTTGTACCTCTAAATAGTGGCAATATGCAGTTGTTGTGGGCCTGCAGGCTGCTAACAGCAACAGTATGGTTACCACAGCAGTTAACAAGGAAGCCTGGTTCTAGACTTGTTAGATTAGAACCCTCATAACCAGCCACAAGTACGTTATGTTCACTCAGATTTTTGAGAACCCGTCAAGCACGAGGCTGAGTTATCACCTGGACGAGAGTTCTCCAGGATAGTGAAGTATGCTTGTACTCGCCTGGTTGTGGTTGCAGGGGTCGAGTCATAGCTCCTAGCCCTGTCTCTTCACTGGTTGCTACTGGGTCACTCTTCCTGCCCCATGAGCTTTATCATACCTCTTCTTAAAGCTGTGTATGGATCCTCCCTCCACTACATCACTTCCCAGACTAATCCACTTCTGTAAATGTGTTGGTTGTGTCACATTGTTGCAGAGTGGAGAGCAATGATAAGGCTTTGGAGGCTTGTTACTTTATTTGTGAGATAGTAGGTACACAGGGAGTGTGTTTGTGCCTATGGCCCAGGAGGGAGAGAGGGAGTAGGCCTTGCTGACTGAGTGAAGGCTGCTGAGAGAGTGAGAGTGAGGGAGGTCTGGGCATACTGAAGTGACATAGGCCTATAGGTGGCAGCACGAGCATGACACGAAATATGAACTCAGCTGGCAGACAGCATAGGCTGTCTATACAGACAGTACAGGCTGTCTACACTTCCTGACAACTCTGTGACTGAAGAAACACTTCCTACTATCCTTGTGATTCATCTGAGCCTTCAACTTCCAACTGTGACCCCTTGTTGCTGTGTCCCATCTCTGGAACATCCTGTCTCTGTTCACCTTGTTGATTCCTCTCAGTATTTTATATCTTATCATATTCCCCCTCTCTCTCCTGTCCTCCAGCATCGTCAGGTTGATTTTCCTTAACCTCTCCTCATAGGGCATGCCCCTTAGCTCCAGGGCTAGTCTTGTTGCAAACTTTTGCACTTTCTCTAGTTTCCTTAGGTGCTTGGCTAGGTGTGGGTTCCAAACTGGTGCTGCATACTCCTATATGGGCCTAACGTACACGGTGTACAGGGTCCTGAATGACTTCTTATTGAGATGTTGGAATGCTGTTCTTAGGTTTGCTAGGCATCCATAAGCTGCAGCAGTTATTTAGTTGATGTGCGCCTCAGGAGATGTGCCCAGTGTTATACCCCAAGATCCTTTTCCTTGCGTGAGGTTTGTAGTCTATGGCCCCCTAGACTATACTCCGTCTGCAGTCTTCTTTGCCCTTCCCCAATCTTCATAACTTTGCACTTAGTGGGGTTGAACTCCAGGAGCCAGTGCAGGACGAGGCCTGCAGCCTGTCCAGATCCCTTTGTAGTTCTGCCTGGTCCTCATCCGATTGAAGTCTTCTCTTCAACTTCACATCTGCAAACAGGGACACTTCTGAGACTATTCCTTCCATTATGTCATTCACAAATTCCAGAAACAGCACCGGTCCTAGGACTGACTCCTGTAGAATCCTGCTCATCACAGGTGCCCATTCTGACACTTATCTGCATACCATTACTTGCTGTTGTCTTCCTGACAGGTATTCCCTGATCCATTGCAGTGCCTTCGCTGTTATCCCTGCCTGGTCCTCCAGCTTTTCACTAATCTTATGTGGAACTGTGTCAAACACCTTCTTACAGTCCAAGAAAATGCAGTCTACCCACCCCTCTCTTGTCTTACTGCTGTCACCCTGTTATAGAACTCTAGTAGGTTTGTGACACACGATTCCCCGTCCCTGAAACCGTTCTGGCTGTCACTGATAAGCTCATTCCTTTCTAGGCGCCCCAACCACTTCCCTATTGATAATCTTCTCCTTGACTCTGCATACTATACATGTCAGTGACACTGGTCTGTAATTTAATGCTTAGTGTCCGTCTCCTTTTTTTAAAAATTGTTACTACATTTGCTGTATTCCATACCTCAGTTAGTCGTCTTGGTTCAATAGATGTGTTGAAGACTGTGTCAGCAACAGTAAGATGTTTCCTTATCAATGTCGATTTCCTGTGGTTTAGGGCCACAGGACGGGTATGAACTATAAAGACTGGAAATACTCAAAAACAAACAAACAAACAAAAAAAAACAGGTAAGAGGAAAAGAGGAGTCATAACGATAACACACGATAAGTGACGAGACAGCACCAAAGTTTTTGTTGATACCAGTACAGTGGACCCCCGGTTAACGATATTTATTCACTCCAGAAGTATGTTCAGGTGCCAGTACTGACCGAATTTGTTCCCATAAGGAATATTGTGAAGTAGATTAGTCCATTTCAGACCCCCAAACATACACGTACAAACGCACTTACATAAATACACTTACATAATTGGTCGCATTCGGAGGTAATCGTTATGCGGGGGTCCACTGTACTCAGTTTTAGGCCTATACTGACACCAAGTGTAACCTCTGTTTTTGTATGCCCTAGTTTATATATAAAACTCAGTCTTTTCAAGACTGGACTGATTACATTGACAATAGGCTGAGGGACTGATACCTCCAACTCCTTCTGATTTTCAACCAATCTTTAATGTATTGGACTGATGAAGCCACTGTATGACAAGACATGAATTAATCTTCAACTTGTTGGTATTTTATACCACTTTGGTGCCCCGTGGCCTGGTGGCTAAAACTCTGGCTTCACATGGTGAGTGTCTGGGTTTGATTCCCGGCGAGGGTGGCAACATTGGGAGCATTTCCTTACACAGGTTGTCTATGTTCACCATCAGTAAAATAGGTACCTGGGTGTTAGTGGACTGGTGTGGGTGGCATCCTGGGTGTTAGTGGACTGGTGTGGGTGGCATCCTGGGTGTTAGTGGACTGGTGTGGGGTCACATCCTGGGTGTTAGTGGACTGGTGTGGGTGGCATCCTGGGTGTTAGTGGACTGGTGTGGGGTCACATCCTGGGTGTTAGTGGACTGGTGTGGGTCATATCCTGGGTGTTAGTGGACTGGTGTGGGTGGCATCCTGGGTGTTAGTGGACTGGTGTGGGTCACATCCTGGGTGTTAGTGGACTGGTGTGGGTCACATCCTGGGTGTTAGTGGACTGGTGTGGGTGGCATCCTGGGTGTTAGTGGACTGGTGTGGGTCACATCCTGGGTGTTAGTGGACTGGTGTGGGTCACATCCTGGGTGTTAGTGGACTGGTGTGGGTGGCATCCTGGGTGTTAGTGGACTGGTGTGGGTCGCATCCTGGGTGTTAGTGGACTGGTGTGGGTCGCATCCTGGGTGTTAGTTGACTGGGGTGGGTCACATCCTGGGTGTTAGTGGACTGGTGTGGGTCACACCCTGGGTGTTAGTGGACTGGTGTGGGTCACATCCTGGGAGTTAGTGGACTGGTGTGGGTCACATCCTGGGTGTTAGTGGACTGGTGTGGGTCACATCCTGGGTGTTAGACTGGTGTAGGGTCACATCCTGGGTGTTAGTGGACTGGTGTGGGTCACATCCTGGGTGTTAGTGGACTGGTGTGGGTCACATCCTGGGTGTTAGTGGACTGTTTGGGTCACATCCTGGGTGTTAGTGGACTGGTGTGGGTCACATCCTGGGTGTTAGTGGACTTGTGTGGGTGGCATCCTGGGTGTTAGTGGACTGGTGTGGGTCACGTCCTGGGTGATAGTGGACTGGTGTGGGTGGCATCCTGGGTGTTAGTGGACTTGTGTGGGTCACATCCTGGGTGTTAGTGGACTTGTGTGGGTCACATCCTGGGTGTTAATGGACTTGTGTGGGTCACATCCTGGGTGTTAGTGGACTGGTGTGGGTCACATCCTGGGTGTTAGTGGACTGGTGTGGGTCGCATCCTGGGTGTTAGTGGACTGGTGTGAGTCACATACTGGGTGTTAGTGTCTCAGTAGTAGTAACCAGTTACCAGTAACCAGTGTTCCAGTAGACAGTGACTCAGGCAGAGACGGTTGGTAGTGAGTCAACTACTGGTACACTGGTTACTGGTAACTGGTTACTACTACTGAGAACAATGTTGTGAGTATCACAAGGTATACATGCACACGGTATACATGAACAAGGTATACATGTATACCTTGTACATGTATACATTGTACATGTATACCTTGTACATGTATACCTTGTACATGTATACCTTGTATGTGTATTCCATGTACATGTATACCTTGTACATGTATACCTTGTACATGTATACCTTGTACATGTATACCTTGTACATGTATGCCTTGTACATGTATGCCTTGTACGTGTATACCTTGTACATGTATGCCTTGTACATGTATACCTTGTACATGTATACCTTGTATGTGTATACCATGTACATGTATACCTTGTATGTGTATACCATGTACATGTATACCTTGTATGTGTATACCATGTACATGTATACCTTGTATGTGTATACCATGTACATGTATACCTTGTACATGTACGCCTTGAACGTGTATACCTTGTACATGTATACCTTGTACATGTATACCTTGTATGTGTATACCTTGTATGTGTACAAATTGTACATGTATACCTTGTACATGTATACCTCGTACATGTATACCTCGTACATGTATACCTCGTACATGTATACCTCGTACATGTATACCTCGTACATGTATACCTCGTACGTGTATACCTCGTACATGTATGCCTCGTACATGAATGCCTCGTACATGTATACCTCGTACATGTATGCCTCGTACATGTATACCTCGTACATGTATACCTCGTACATGTTTGCCTTGTACATGTATACCTCGTACATGTATACCTCGTACATGTATGCCTTGTACATGTATACCTCGTACATGTATACCTCGTACATGTATACCTCGTACATGTATGCCTTGTACATGTATACCTCGTACATGTATACCTCGTACATGTATACCTTGTACATGTATACCTCGTACATGTATACCTTGTACATGTATACATGTACATAGTATACATGTACAATGTATACATGTACAAGGTATACACATACATGGTATACACATACAAGGTATACATGTACAAGGTATACATGTACAAGGCATACATGTACAAGGTATACATGTACAAGGTATACATGTACATGGAATACACATACAAGGTATACATGTACAAGGTATACATGTACAAGGTATACATGTACAAGGTATACATGTACAATGTATACATGTACAAGGTGTACATGTATATGTGTACAATGTATACATGTACAATGTATACATGTACAATGTATACATGTACAAGGTATACATGTACAAGGTATACATGTACAAGGTATACATGTACAAGGTATACATGTACAAGGTATACATGTACAAGGTATACATGTACAAGGTATACATGTACAAGTATACATGTACAAGGTATACATGTACAAGTATACATGTACAAGGTGTACATGTATACATGTACAATGTATACATGTACAATGTATACATGAACAAGGTATACATGAACAAGGTATACATGAACAAGGTATACATGAACAAGGTATACATGTACAAGGTATACATGTACAAGGTATCATGTACAAGGTATACAGGTACAAGGTATACATGTACAGGGTATACATGTACAAGGTATACATGTACAATGTATACATATACAAGGTATACATGTACAAGGTATACATGTACAAGGTATACATGTACAAGGTTTACATGTACAAGGTATACAGAACATAGTTGCCATCAATGACATACTACTATATAGAAAGTACCTTGTTATGCTGAGCATTTCCTGCAAATTATGTCAGTTTTGTCCCAGGATATGACCCACACCAGTCCACTAACACCCAGGATGTGACCCACACCAGTCTACTAACACCCAGGATGTGACCCACACCAGTCCACTAACACCCAGGATGTGACCCACACCAGTCCACTAACACCCAGGATGTGACCCACACCAGTCCACTAACACCCAGGATGTGGCCCACACCAGTCCATTAACACCCAGGATGTGACCCACACCAGTCCACTAACACCCAGGATGTGACCCACACCAGTCCACTAACACCCAGGATGTGACCCACACCAGTCCACTAACACCCAGGATGTGACCCACACCAGTCCACTAACACCCAGGATGTGGCCCACACCAGTCCATTAACACCCAGGATGTGACCCACACCAGTCCACTAACACCCAGGATGTGACCCACACCAGTCCACTTCTCAGTTTGTGTACTTTGACATTGTATAGAATCAGCCCAAGCCGTACACCTGCCATCTCTAGTTTGTATTAGTTGTATGTCGGGACGACATACCTTAGCGTCGCCGAGCTCTCGGTAGTAGTAACCAGTTACCAGTAACCAGTGTACCAGTAGATGACTCACTACCAACCGTCTCTGCCTGAGTCTCTGTCTGTATTCATATTGTGCTGACCACAGCAGTATTCAAAGACCCCCTCACATATGGGTACTGTGGGCGGCCAGTCAGTTATTCGAGAGTGAGCAAGGAGGTAGGTCACGGCTGTTTGGGTGCTTCCCACATTATCCGTAATTATACGTGCTACCAGCCTACGTGAGTAGTATTACTTTACCCTATCCACGTGTTCGAACCCCACATGATATTGTGTTGCATCTGTGTGATGCTCACAACATTGTGTTCCATGTGTGATACACTCACAACATTGTGTTGCACATGTGTGATACAACATTGTGTTGCATGTGTGTGATACACTCACAACATTGTGTTGCATGTGTGTGATACAACATTGTGTTGCATGTGTGTGATACACTCACAACATTGTGTTGCATGTGTGTGATACAACATTGTGTTGCATGTGTGTGATACACTCACAACATTGTGTTGCATGTGTGTGATACAACATTGTGTTGCATGTGTGTGATACAACATTGTGTTGCATGTGTGTGATACACAACACTGTGTTGCATGTGTGTGATACACTCACAACATTGTGTTGCATGTGTGTGATACAACATTGTGTTGCATGTGTGTGATACACAACACTGTGTTGCATGTGTGTGATACACTCACAACATTGTGTTGCATGTGTGTGATACACAACACTGTGTTGCATGTGTGTGATACAACATTGTGTTGCATGTGTGTGATACACTCACAACATTGTGTTGCATGTGTGTGATACAACACTGTGTTGCATGTGTGTGATACAACATTGTGTTGCATGTGTGTGATACACAACACTGTGTTGCATGTGTGTGATACACTCACAACATTGTGTTGCATGTGTGTGATACACAACACTGTGTTGCATGTGTGTGATACAACATTGTGTTGCATGTGTGTGATACACTCACAACACTGTGTTGCATGTGTGTGATACAACATTGTGTTGCATGTGTGTGATACACTCACAACATTGTGTTGCATGTGTGTGATACAACATTGTGTTGCATGTGTGTGATACACTCACCACATTGTGTTGCATGTGTGTGATACAACATTGTGTTGCATGTGTGTGATACACTCACAACATTGTGTTGCATGTGTGTGATACACTCACAACACTGTGTTGCATGTGTGTGATACAACATTGTGTTGCATGTGTGTGATTCAACATTGTGTTCCATGTGTGTGATACACTCACAACACTGTGTTGCATGTGTGTGATACAACATTGTGTTGCATGTGTGTGATACTCACAACACTGTGTTGCATGTGTGTGATACAACATTGTGTTGCATGTGTGTGATACTCACAACACTGTGTTGCATGTGTGTGATACAACATTGTGTTGCATGTGTGTGATACTCACAACACTGTGTTGCATGTGTGTGATACAACATTGTGTTGCATGTGTGTGATACTCACAACACTGTGTTGCATGTGTGTGATACAACATTGTGTTGCATGTGTGTGATACTCACAACACTGTGTTGCATGTGTGTGATACAACATTGTGTTGCATGTGTGTGATACACTCACAACATTGTGTTGCATGTGTGTGATACTCACAACACTGTGTTGCATCATGCAAGTCATCAACTTCCTGGTTTTGTCAGTTGTTGAGGTAACCTTGAGATCATTCTCGCAGCATTAGTAGTCACAAGATGGTCACTAGAATGGAGGAAGACTGCAGAAGGCCTACTGGCCTATTCAAGGCACCTACTTATCAAAATCTCCCAGTCTACCCATTTATTTGTCTTAATGTATATGGTGGGATTTATATATTGTATTTATCTTACTCTCCCTGGTGGGATTTATATATTGTTGTATTTATCTTACTCTCCCTGGTGGGATTTATATATTGTTTTGTTTATCTTACTCTCCCTGGTGGGATTTATATATTGTTGTGTTTATCTTACTCTCCCTGGTGGGATTTATTTATTTATCTTACTCTTCTTGGTGGGATTTATATATTGTTGTGTTTATCTTACTCTACCTGGTGGGATTTATATATTGTTGTGTTTATCTTACTCTCCCTGGTGGGATTTATTTATCTTACTCTTCTTGGTGGGATTTATATATTGTTGTGTTTATCTTACTCTCCCTGGTGGGATTTATTTATTTATCTTACTCTCCCTGGTGGGATTTATATATTGTTGTGTTTATCTTACTCTCCCTGGTGGGATTTATTTATTTATCTTACTCTTCTTGGTGGGATTTATTTATTTATCTTACTCTTCTTGGTGGGATTTATATATTGTTGTGTTTATCTTACTCTCCCTGGTGGGATTTATATATTTATCTTACTCTCCCTGGTGGGATTTATATATTGTTGTATGTGTTTTACCCTCCCTGGTATGATTTATATATTAATTAAGGTTGTGTACAAGTGCCTGTTTATTATCATCTCATTTCCCATCAATATTACTATCTTTCTTTTTAACATTACTTTTTTGTGATATGTTCGTATTATCTTAGGAAAGTTTTCGCAGTTGCGGGAAATGATTTAGCAATGTCTGTGTATGTTTGTGTGTGTGTTGTGTATTTTTTAAGTTGGGTATTATTTATTTTGATATTACCGGACTGGTGTATGTTATGCATTCTCAAGACAGAAGTTCACCTCTTATTAAAGCAAAGCCATTTATTTTCCCTGTGTGAAGGAAGGGGGGAATTTGTGATTTGTGCGTGTGGGGGGGGGGGGTTGTGTTTGTGGGGGGTTGGTGGTTGTGTGTTTGTGGGGGTTGGTGGTTGTGTGTTTGTGGGGGGTTGGTGGTTGTGTGTTTGTGGGGGGTTGGTGGTTGTGTGTTTGTGTTTGTGGGGGGTTGGTGGTTGTGTGTTTGTGGGGGGTTGGTGGTTGTGTGTTTGTGGGGGGTTGGTGGTTGTGTGTTTGTGGGGGGTTGGTGGTTGTGTGTTTGTGTTTGTGAGGGGTTGGTGGTTGTGTTTGTGGGGGGTTGGTGGTTGTGTGTGTGTGTTTGTGGGGGGTTGGTGGTTGTGTGTTTGTGAGGGGTTGGTGGTTGTGTGTTTGTGAGGGGTTGGTGGTTGTGTGTTTGTGGGGGGTTGGTGGTTGTGTGTTTGTGGGGGGTTGGTGGTTGTGTGTTTGTGAGGGGTTGGTGGTTGTGTGTGTGTGGGGGGTTGGTGGTTGTGTGTTTGTGGGGGGTTGGTGGTTGTGTGTGTGTGGGGGTTTGGTGGTTGTGTGTTTGTGTGGGGTTGGTGGTTGTGTGTTTGTGGGGGGTTGGTGGTTGTGTGTTTGTGGGGGGTTGGTGGTTGTGTGTTTGTGGGGGGTTGGTGGTTGTGTGTTTGTGGGGGGTTGGTGGTTGTGTGTTTGTGGGGGGTTGGTGGTTGTGTGTTTGTGGGGGGTTGGTGGTTGTGTGTTTGTGGGGGGTTGGTGGTTGTGTGTTTGTGGGGGGTTGGTGGTGGTGTGTGTGTGGGGGGTTGGTGGTTGTGTGTTTGTGAGGGGTTGTGTGTTTGTGGGGGGTTGGTGGTTGTGTGTTTGTGAGGGGTTGGTGGTTGTGTGTTTGTGAGGGGTTGGTGGTTGTGTGTTTGTGGGGGGTTGGTGGTTGTGTGTTTGTGAGGGGTTGGTGGTTGTGTGTTTGTGAGGGGTTGGTGGTTGTGTGTTTGTGGGGGGTTGGTGGTTGTGTGTTTTTGAGGGGTTGGTGGTTGTGTTTGTGGGGGGTTGGTGGTTGTGTGTTTGTGGGGGTTGGTGGTTGTGTGTTTGTGAGGGGTTGGTGGTTGTGTGTTTGTGGGGGGTTGGTGGTTGTGTGTTTGTGAGGGGTTGGTGGTTGTGTGTTTGTGGGAGGTTGGTGGTTGTGTGTTTGTGGGGGGTTGGTGGTTGTGTGTTTGTGGGGGGTTGGTGGTTGTGTGTTTGTGGGGGGTTGGTGGTTGTGTGTTTGTGGGGGGTTGGTGGTTGTGTGTTTGTGGGGGGTTGGTGGTTGTGTGTTTGTGGGGGGTTGGTGGTTGTGTGTTTGTGAGGGGTTGGTGGTTGTGTGTTTGTGGGGGGTTGGTGGTTGTGTGTTTGTGGGGGGGGGTGGTTGTGTGTTTGTGGGGGGTTGGTGGTTGTGTGTTTGTGGGGGGTTGGTGGTTGTGTGTTTGTGGGGGGTTGGTGGTTGTGTGTTTGTGAGGGGTTGGTGGTTTTGTGTTTGTGAGGGGTTGGTGGTTGTGTTTGTGGGGGGTTGGTGGTTGTGTGTTTGTGAGGGGTTGGTGGTTGTGTGTTTGGGAGGGGTTGGTGGTTGTGTGTTTGGGAGGGGTTGGTGGTTGTGTGTTTGGGAGGGGTTGGTGGTTGTGTGTTTGGGAGGGGTTGGTGGTTGTGTGTTTGGGAGGGGTTGGTGGTTGTGTGTTTGTGAGGGGTTGGTGGTTGTGTGTTTGTGAGGGGTTGGTGGTTGTGTGTTTGTGAGGGGTTGGTGGTTGTGTGTTTGTGGGGGTTGGTGGTTGTGTGTTTGTGCGGGGTTGGTGGTTGTGTGTTTGTGGGGGGTTGGTGGTTGTGTGTTTGTGTGGGGTTGGTGGTTGTGTGTTTGTGGGGGGTTGGTGGTTGTGTGTTTGTGCGGGGTTGGTGGTTGTGTGTTTGTGAGGGATTGGTGGTTGTGTGTGTGTGTTTGTGGGGGATTGGTGGTTTTGTGTTTGTGGGGGTTGGTGGTTGTGTTTGTGAGGGGTAGGTGGTTGTGTGTGTGTTTGTGGGGGGTTGGTGGTTGTGTGTTTGTGGGGGGTTGGTGGTTGTGTGTTTGTGGGAGGTTGATGGTTGTGTGTTTGTGAGGGGTTTGTGGTTGTGTGTTTGTGAGGGGTTTGTGGTTGTGTGTTTGTGAGGGGTTGGTGGTTGTGTGTTTGTGGGAGGTTGGTGGTTGTGTGTTTGTGGGGGGTTGGTGGTTGTGTGTTTGTGGGGGGTTGGTGGTTGTGTGTGTGTGAGGAGTTGGTGTTTGTGTGTTTGTGGGGGGTTGGTGGTTGTGTGTTTGTGGGGGGTTGGTGGTTGTGTGTTTGTGGGGGGTTGGTGGTTGTGTGTTTGTGAGGGGTTGGTGGTTGTGTGTTTGTGGGGGGTTGGTGGTTGTGTGTTTGTGAGGGGTTTGTGGTTGTGTGTTTGTGAGGGGTTGGTGGTTGTGTGTTTGTGGGGGGTTGGTGGTTGTGTGTGTGTGAGGAGTTGGTGTTTGTGTGGGGTTGGTGGTTGTGTGTTTGGGCAGGGTTGGTGGTTGTGTGTTTGTGGGGGGTTGGTGATTGTGTGTTTGTGGGGGGTTGGTGGTTGTGTGTTTGTGGGGGGTTGGTGGTTTTGTGTGTGTTTGTGTGTGTGTATATACACACTCGCCTAATTGTACTCAATTGTGGTTGCAGAGGTCGAATCACAGCTCCTGGACCTGCCTCTTCATTGGCCACTACTAGGTCACTCTTCCTGCTCCATGATCTTTATCATACCTCATCTTAAAACTATATATGGATCCTGCCTTCACTACGTCATTTTGGATGGATTTTTTCCCCCCTTAGATTTGGCATAAGAGAAGAAATATTTTGGGTTTCCTTCAATTTCATTGATGGCTTTAAGTTCTTCCTGTGATTTTTTGTCTCCCGTAAGATTCCTTAACCCTTGAACGGTCCAAATAGATCGACATTCAAATTCGTAGCTACAAAAGTAGATGTATGTACTTTTTTTTGCATATTTTCAAATATAACAAAAAAAAATGTAGATAAAAGTTTTTTTACACGTTTTGAAATGTAAAACAAGAAAGATCTACATTTTTTTACATACTTTCAGATGTTGGAAAAACGTCATATATACGTTTGGACCGTTTAAGGGTTAAGCTTAAGTTTGATATTTGCTATTTCTCTGACCAGCTCCTCTCTTCGTATTTCAGATATATTGCCCCCTCTCAGCAGCTCTGTGTTTCTTTGTCTTCGCCTGTACAGGGAGTTTCTATCTCTTTCTAGTTTACTTCTTCTCTTTCTTTTTCTTAATGGAATGTGCCTTGGGCAGACTTCAAGTGCCACAGAGTTAGGTTTTTCTAGGCAAAAGTTCGGAACTGTGTTGTTTAGGATATCTTCCCAGCTTTTTTAACTTAGGACATGGTTGACTAGTTTCCATTGCATGTTTTTGTTATTGAGGCTGCATTTAGTGAAGACACCCTCATAACTGATCATAATTTGCTGGTCAGGAGTCCTGCACATACATGTCTGTATCTCTGTTACATTGTGATTTGAGTGTATTGTCTTTGATATGGTTATACAGTGGTACCCCGAGTTTTGAACTGCTCCCAACTCGACCAGTTATGTAAGAGTATTATTGTCAGTGCTTTTTTTAAGTGTATTTTTGGGGGTCTGAAACAGATTAATCTAATTTACATTATTCCTTGTGGGAACAAATTCAGTAAAGGCACTTGAACAGCCTTCTGGAATGAAGGAAGTTCGAAACTCAGGTTACCACTGTAGTACAGTGGTCCTGCGATAATCGTCGGGCTCGATAGTCATCCTTTTCAGAAATCGTTGCGTTATTTTCGTCCAAACATTGGCTCGCAAATGGTCAGTTGACTCGCTAATCGTCATTCGTCCTGGACACGTACTCACAGCTCTGAGCCGCCTCAGCCTCTCTTCCCAGCCAGTGTGCCATTGTTTACCAGTGAGTGACGGTCTCCTCACTTGTTCATACAAAATATTTCATAATATTCCATTCATTTTAGTGCTTGTAAGTGCTAAATAAGCTACCATGGATCCAAAGAAAGCTCTTAGTGCCAAGCCTTTGGTAAAGAAGGTGAGAAATACGATTGCATTTAAGAAAAACATCATTGAACAATATGAAAGTGGTGTGTGTGTGGCCGAACTGGCCAGGATGTATAACAAATCCCGTACAACCATATTTTCCATCGTGGCCAAGAAAAAGGAAATCAAGGAAGCTGTTGTTGCAAAGGGGGGTAAATATACTGACAAAAATGAGATCACCAGTACTGGAAGATGTTGAGAAGTTATTATTGGTGTGGATAAATGAGAAACAATTAGCAGGAGACAGTCTTATGACGTCGATTATTTGTGAAAAGGCTAGGCAGTTGCATGACGATCTGGTAAAGAAATTGCCTGCAATGAGTACTGATATTTGTGAGTTTAAGGCCAGCAAAGGTTGGTTTGAGAGATTGAAGAAGTGTACTGGCATACACAGTGTGGTAAGGCATGGTGAGGCTGCCAGTTCAGACAAAATTGCAGCTTCAAAATTCGTAAGTGAATTCCAGGAGTACATAGAGGCTGAAGGACTGAAACCTGAACAAGTGTTCAATTGTGACGAAACAGGCCTCTTTTGGAAGAAAATGCCAAAGAGGACCTTCATTACACAAGAGGAAAAGGCAATGCCAGGACACAAGCCTATGAAAGACAGGCTGACGCTAATGTTCTGTGCTAATGCTAGTGGGGATTTCAAAGTGAAGCCATTACTAGTGTACCATTCTGAAAATCCTAGAGTGTTCAGGAAAAACAATGTTATGAAGAGTAAATTGTGTGTTTTGGAGATCTAATAGTAAGGCATGGGTCACGAGGGAAATTTTCGTTGAGTGGTTCAATGAAGTGTTTGGCCCTAGTGTGAAGAATTACCTCCTGGAAAAGAAATTGGATCTCAAGTGCCTCCTAGTAGTGGACAGTGCACCTGCTCATCCTCCAAACTTGGATGACCTAATTCTGCAGGAGTTTGGGTTCATCACATTGAAGTTCTTGCCCCCGAATACCACTCCTCTCCTCCAGCCCATGGACCAGCAGGTCATTTCAAACTTTAAAAAACTCTACACCAAAGCAATGTTTCACAGGTGCTTTAATGTGACCTCAGACACTCACTTGACCCTAAGAGATTTTTGGGAAGAACGCTTCAGTATCCTCCATTGCATAAGCCTTATAGGTAAGGCTTGGGAGGGAGTGACTACCAGGACTTTGAACTCTGCTTGGAGAAAATTGTTGCCAGATTGTGTCCACAAGAGGGATTTTGAAGGGTTTGTGGCTGACCCTGATGAGCCTATGTCAGTTGTGAACTCTCTTGTGGCACTGGGGAGTTCCATGGGGTTGGATGTGAGTTTGGAGGATATGGAAGAGTTGGTGGTGGACCACAACGAAGAGCTAACCACTGAGGAGCTGCAAGAGCTTCAGCAGGAACAGCAACAGATGGCAGCTCAGAATCTTGCTGCAGAGGAGGAGAAAGAGAGATGGAAGAAGGTGCCCTCTTCAGAAATTAAGGAGATTTTTGAAATGTGGGGTAGAATGGAAAGATTTATGGAAAAGCATCACCCTGAGAAGGTTATTGCAAGCCATGTCGGCAACTTGTACAGTGACAGAGTCTTGGCCCATTTTAGGGAAGTTTTAAAGAGACACCAGAAACAGAGCTCTCAGAACACTTCTTTTGCAAGACAGGACTCCATTGACTCTCAAGCTGGTCCTAGTGGCATTAAGAAACAAAGAAGAGAAGTAACCCCAGAAAAGGACTTGTACCCGAGGTGTTGATGGAAGGGGATTCCCCTTCCAAACAGTAAATCATCCAATCTGTCTCCTTCTCCAGTCTTCCATACACAAAGAAGAATCGCCAATAAAGGTAAGTGTTATGCTGTTAATGTTTCATTCATCATGTGCCATTGTATTGTTTATGTACTACATCTATATTTCATGTAAAAAAATTTGTTTTAATACTTCTGGGTGTCAGGAACGGATTAATTGTATTTACATTATTTCTTATGGGAAAAATTTATTAAAAAATCGTCTTTTTCGATGATCGTTGCACTTCCAGGAACGGATTAACGACGATAAAAGAGGGACCACTGTATGTATCAAATTGCCGTTGTCGGTGAAGATGAGGTCCAGCGTATTTTCTAGTCTTGTAGGGTTTAATGTATGTTGTTTATGCAAGGCACTTGCTTGGTACCTGTTGAGCATCATTGCTGCTGTTTCCACTAGGGTTCTCTCCATTATTTTGTGGAGACTGAGGATTGATTGTTGCATATGTTTGCATGTTGCCAGGAAAGAAGAGGTGGAATGTTGAATGTTGCTGAACTGAATGTATTGTAAGGTGTTAAGTTAACGCTATATGTGTGAGATAGCCTGAAAAAAGTGTGTTGGGGGGGAGGGAGATTTTTGAAAGTAATAAATAAAAATATTTTTTCTTAGAGATAAATAAATTATTTTTCCTTAATTGAATGAGAATAAAATGAGCAAAATGTGATAAAAACTTAATATTTCTTGGTTTGTTGAATTTGCTGAAAAGAAATGATGACTAGTCGGCAACAGCAGCATAAAGTGCCAGTGATGTTTACATCACTGGCAGCGAGTTTGAAGGTGTTTTAGCACTTGAAGAATGGCTTTAACCCTTTGTGGGTCCAGAGGCCAAATCTCAGAGTGACGGCCAGTGTCCAAGAATTCCCCCCCCCCCACCCCCCCCCCACAAAAAAAAAATCTTATGGAATGGTAGAGAATCTTCTGAAGGTAATAAAACAAAAGTATGGAATTTGATGGAAAATTGATGAAATTATGCTCTTGGGGATTTTGCTGCGTCAGTGATACTTTCGCATCAGTGATTTTGGCGAGAGCGTAATTCCGTAAGTTTTCCATCAAATTTCGTACTTTCAGTGTCATTAACATCGGGAAAAGATTCTCTATCATTTCCTAAGATCTTTAAATTTTGCGACACAGAGAGACTTTAGGACTTGGGGGTCACAACAGTCAAAGGGTTAACAATTGTTTCTATATATATTTTAACAGTTGTTTCTATATCTCCTATGACCTTTTGTAGGTTTAAGGCTTCGTTTTGTTTATAATTGTATGTGTACTCTGAAATTTATGTTAACTTTTAATGTTATAATGCAGTATTATGTAATTATTTTGTAAAATGCTAAGAGAGGAGAAATCATGATATTATATATAATGTTTATAGTCTTTATTGCAGTTGTCTAATTATTGGAAGTCTCTGCTTAGTGTTTTCCCTTATAGAGCTTCTCTATATAGTGTGATTTCTTGTAAATGTGATTGAAAAAACACATCCAAAATGAATATTGTTCGTAGCAACATCTTCATAGTACACACTGTTCAATTTTGGGTGGATTTTTTCAGTTGCTTTCACAGAAAAACTTAGGACTAGCTTTTCAGAAGAGGTTTTTATTCCACGAGCAATAATCAACGACTGTAGCTGCAGCAGTGAGCTTATCAGCTGTGCTTGCTTGCGCTCTCTTTCTCTGGCCTCGTTTACACTTGAATGTTGCACTCGACTTCAAATAGCTTCAAGTTGCTGCTTGTCTTGTGATGAACAAGCTTTGCCTAGCTTGCATCTAGCAGTGAGTGTGTACTCTTGTTACTAATATCATGTTCTGGGGCCTGGGAAGAATGTCTACACCCTAGATTAGTATTTATAAGCACCTGAGAAGTATGTGATCAATGATTTGAAAATGACAGGTTGAAGATTGAGACACTTATGGAACATATGTGAATATTAAGGAAACGTTTCACTACTGTGTGGCGAAACGTTTCCTTCATAAAGATTCCCATGTGTTGCATAAATGTCTCAATCTTCACCAGAGAAGTATTTCAGTTTGTGGTAAAAATATGTGGTGGTGGTGGGTTCCATGATGGATGACTGATGTAGGAATGGGAACTATGCCGCCCTTCACATTAACCCTCCCTTTCATTCCTCTTGGTACTGTAATAATAATAATGTGGTTGATTAACCTTCTGGTGGTTTGGTGTCTTTCTGATAATTCTCCACATTTCACCTAACATTACTAGTTCAGGTGCTCCTAGACTTACAATGGAATTACCATATTTTGCGGCTTATAAGACTTGTTTTAGTTTCAATGCCTCAGCTTCGGACATAACAGGGAGAGCTACAGCGCACCCCACACCTCAAACTTATAGCTCCCGTCACTGACCTTCAGTTTGTAGGACACAGGCTAATTTTTGGAGACATTTTATGGAAAAAACACATGTCTAATAAGCCATGAAATAGGGTACGTTCCAGTGAACCCATCATAAGTCGAGTATGAATATGATATGCTAAATAAATAAATATGAATAAGTGAATAAATAATTGCTGTAAATACAATATTGAAAAGTGAGTAAATGAATACAAGTTAGGGACTTAGTGCCTTCATGCTGAGTAATTAAGTTTTATCTCCAAAGTATGTAATTGATTTTGCACCATTGCAAAGTTGAAATATCATAAGTCAGGGAGCACCTGTACTGTATTCTGACACTAATATCGTATGAAGTAATTACCATATATAGCATAGTGTATCTAACCTTAGAAATAGATTGTCCTCATTGCATTCTAAAGCAAGTGGAGAACAAAGACACCCAGGCTGTGGTAGACATTTTTGTTTATCAAGAATGGTGTATATATAATATCAACTAGTTGAAGAATTAGACACGTGTGCAACATCTGAGTATCTTTATTTGTAGACGTTTCGCCATCCAGTGACTTTATCAGTGCAAATTCAAGGATACAATGTGCAGACTGTAGAACTATATATGAAAGACAAGGTAATCAGTCCCTCAGCCTTGGTTCAAGGGACATCTCAACAACCTTCTTAACTACTACTGACCCATCCCTTGGGTATGACGTACTTCCACTGGGGGATCCCGCCTTCCATTGACAATGCCTCTGCTACAAGTCCCTCACCTGATGCCAGTATATAAGCATCAATCTTCCTGACTGTGCTTCAGATTCTTCAAGACTAGTGTTCTTCAACAACCCCAAGGCTGAGGGACGGATTACCTCATCTTTTGTATATACACCTACCATCCGACTTACGACCTGCTCGACTTACGACCACTCGACTTACGACCGTGTTTTTTATGCCAAATTTCTGGGAAATAAACAAGTATTTGTGTTGTACAATGTTTATCCTAAACCTTACAGTATAAAATACAGTACTAACAACATAAAAAGTAAAGTAAAACATGAAATACCAAAATAAAACAATAAAATAAAGTCATTACAAAAATGTTTTGTTGATATTCAGTAGTAAAGTTCGACTTACGTCCATTTTGACTTACGACCGATTTCTCGGAACCGAACTCGGTCGTAAATCGGATGGTAGGTGTAGTTCTACAGTCATTCCATTATGTCCTTGTACTGATAAAGCCAATGGATGGTAAAACGTCTACAAATAAAGATGCCCAGATGTTGCACATGTCTAATTCTTCATCTTCGTTTAATATCCAACCATCTCCACGTATCAGTGAAATGCTTTAAGCTGTCTAACTCCAGTTCTAAAATAGAACCTCTGGTCTGTATCAAATTCAAATATTTTCTATATTATATATGATACAAACCAGCTATTTTGATTATTGTTCTGATTGTTTAAGCACTGATGGTGGAGTTACAAGGATCAGCTGACCTTTGTTTACATGGCTCGGCTGGTCTTTGTTTACAAGGCTCGGCTGGTCTTTTTTTTTTTTTTTTTTTTTTTTTTTTACAAGGTTCAGCTGATCTTTGTTTACAAGGCTCAGCTGATCTTTGTTTACAAGGCTCAGCACGTGTCGGTTATGTTGTCTCTCTTACTTGAAAAGATAGATGTTGGTTTATGAAACCAAGATGTTTGTCATGGGTTTAGTGTTCTTGTTCTACATGTATTTGCCTAACATACATAACATACGCAACCATATCGGTATATAATGGAGGTAATCATTGACCGCATTTTTATAAGCATCGCTTTAATACACAGCAAGAATCTCCTCATACCAACAAACTTGAAATAATCTATATTAAATTTTTATTTTGTTTATCACTGCACACATACGAAATGTTTTACACTCGGCTCTCCTGTACAGCTCTCTTATATGTTTTTTTTTTATTGTATATCCTGTTGAAAAAGTACATCAAAGTTGAATAGTACAATGAAAAGCCTTGATAGTCTGTGCTTTTCAAGGAACTATATAGGGGAGCTCTGTAAGAGTGCTGACTATGCTACGTTAACCCTTAAACTGTCCAAACGTAAATCTACATTCACGTGTGTAGTGCTCCGAACATAGCTCTGTTCTTTTTTATATAAAGCATCTATAATCGAATGTAGATCTACATTTGGAGCACTACGCACTTGAGTGTAGATCTACGTTTGGACAGTTTAAGGCTTAATGTAGCATAGTTATTCACCGCATTAGCTTTAATGTACATACTCACGAAATCGTAAAAATCACAATTGCAGAAGTGCAACATAGGCTTAACTAAAATTATATATCACACTAACACTTCTAAAGGCTGCCCTTGACGACTGTCAAGAGCTCTTAATTAATAGAATTAGAGCTCTCCCTCATCTTCCATCGATTAAACCTGAGTGCTTGCCGTTCCCTAGGGGCTATACGACCCCTACAAGTCTAGTGCTTCCCAAGAATACGCCGTGTATAACTATTAAGATACTAATACCCTTAATAATTATTGAAATATTGATATCCTCACCATATTGATTAAAATCCTGTAGTCAGCTTTCTTATAGAGCTTCTCTACACAGTGCTAGTTTTTGTAAATGGGTTTCAAAAAGTGAATGTGGAATTGAATACTGCTTGAAAAGGTTTTCATAGTACAGTGGTATGTACCTCGAGTTACGAACCTAATTCGTTCCAGAAGACTATTCGAGTGCCGTTACCGAACGAATTTGTTCCCATAAGGAATAACGTAAATTAGTCTGTTTCAGATCCCCAAAAATACACTTAAAAAAGCACTTAAAAAATACAGTGGACCCCCGCATAACGATATTATTTCAATCCAGAAGTCTGTTTGGGTGCCGTTATAGACCGAATTTGTTCCCATAAGAAATGTTGTGAATTAGATTAGTCCGTTTCAGACCCCTAAAAATACACCTACAAAAGCACTTACAAAAATACACTTACATAATTGGTCGAGTTGGGAGCTGATCGTTATCCGGGGGTCCACTGTACACTTGCATAATTGTTCGAGTTGGGAGCTGTATGAAACTCGAGGTACCACTGTAGTGGTACCACTGTAAGTCTCATTCCATTTTGGATTACACAATTGCATTTGCAAAAAGAAAAGAAAAAAAAAGTTGAGCTATGTAGAACAGCTGTGTGAGAGTTTACTGTCAACTCTTATGAGGTTCCTCTATACAGTTTAGTGCATTTTTTTTTTTTTTTTTTTGTAATGCAGTTGGGAGAAAAATAGACCACAGTTGAATAACGGATAGAAAGGCTTTCGTGGTACGTGCTAGTCAGTTTTCGATAAACTTCACTTTTTCAGTGGGATTTATGAATCATTGCGCTTCATAGCAGAGCTTTACAAGAAAGCGGACTGTAATACCCTAACCTTGAAAAATGTGATTTCATAAAGTTAACAAGTGTATTGATGAATCCTAAATGGCTGGTTTAACGGTGGCGTAAGTGCGCTAACCTGTGTGATGCCCCCATAGGTTGTAATGTCCACAAGCGGGGGGGATTCCGAGTACTCGACCCCCCTTCAGAGCCACCGGGCATCCCGACACCTTGCATCCCCGACCTCCTATACATCCGTGAGTTGTTTTAGGAACCACAACTACACTCGATCATCTCGTTCCTGCTCTCTCTCTGTGGCTCCTCTCCTGCTAGATCTTTTGTTATTCTTCTAGTTTATTATCCTGTGTCTTGCATGCACTGTTTTGGTGCATGTACAGGTGCTCCTCAGTTTACAATGGGGTTACGGTCCAATGAACCCATCGTTAGTTGAAAATCTCCCAAGTTAAATACGATATGCATAAATAAATAACTACTGTCACTATCCCAAGTTGAACACGATATGATAAATAAATAACTACTATCACTGTATAAGTATATAACTAAATACCAGTATTGAAAGGTAAATTAATGAATACAAGTTTATCCTATTGAATGTACAGTACTATGCAATACAGAATGTGCATAGCTGTTGAATCATTGTAAAGTCAAAATATTGTAAGTGGAACCACTGTAAATCAAGGAGCTCCTGTAGTCTATTATCCTATGTCATGCACTATTTTGGTGCATGTACTTTAAATTGCATGTAAAAAAATGATATGCATTAAAAAATGATATGCAGTAATTAGATTTATTTTTCAGCCTGCCATATAAACGTTTAAAATGTAATAAATTAAATTTGTAATATATTTTTGATGTTAAAGATTCAGGTCAAAGATTTATTTCCACATGAAATTGAAATGGGTGACATGTTGGTGTTTTTTCAGAGCTAATGTCAAAAAAAACAAAAAAACAATTAAAGTAAGTGGTAGGGAATAAGGTGACCAGTTTGTAGTGATAACACTCTTGATTAACCCTTAAACTGGCCAAACATAGATCTACGTTCACGTGTGTAGCACCCTGAATGTAGATCTACGTTCGGAGCGCTACGCACATGAACATAGATCTACGTTCACGTGTGTAGCACTCTGAATGTAGATCTGCATTCGGAGCGCTACGCACATGAACATAGATCTAGGTTCACGTGTGTAGCACCCTGAATGTAGATCTGCGTTCGGAGCGCTACACACATGAACATAGATCTACGTTTGGACAGTTTGAGGTTAATGTTGTACACATGATTATATAAGTAGAATATGTAGAATATGTTAAATTAGACACATGTGCAACTCTTGGGTATCTTTACTGAGGAAACGTTTCGCCACACAGTGGCTTCATCAGTCCATACAAAGGATAAACTTGAACAGGAGGAGAATGAGGTAATCAGTCCCTCAACCTTGAGTCGATGTGGTCAGTCCATCAATCTTGAATAGAATACGGCATATGAGCGGAGAAGCAGCTTATAAACCATATGGCAGGAGAGGTGCAGCAGTGGTAAGTGGTGTCACATTTGTTCAATGTGGAAGTAGGTCGTGACCAAGGGTTAGGCAAGCGAAGAATTCCCATCAAGATTGATGGACTGACCACATCGACTCAAGGTTGAGGGACTGATTACCTCATTCTCCTCCTGTTCTTCAAGTTTATCCTTTGTATGGACTGATGAAGCCACTGTGTGGCGAAACGTTTCCTCAGAAAAGATACCCAAGAGTTACACATGTGTCTAATTTAACAACGTGTCGGTTCTTTGAACCATTCATCTACAATGTAGAATATGGAGATGGAAATTTTTATCTCTTGATGTTTTGCACTTGTGCGTCATCAGGAGCTATGCAGTGTTGCAAAGACAGCAACATATAGGAGGGGAAATTCTCTTAGGCAAAGCAGAAGGTATCATTGGTGGCCATTGCCTCGGAGAATTTCCACTCTTATCTGTTACTGTCTTGCAACATTGCATAGCTCCTGATGATGCACAAGTGCAAAGGATCTAAATATTTCCATCCCCAAGCGGCTTGTTCTGCATTGATAAGATTGCCTGTCTGTGATTGCATTGCATATATAGAAAGAATTATATAAAAAGCTTGTTATTGAAGGTAGGTTATTTTGACCATAACTCCGCTGCTATTCCTACAAAAAGGTAATCTCGCTAGATCATACAAGACCGTGTAAGTATTGTTTACACAAAGATTATCTTAGACAAAAACACATGCACAGACAAATGTAGACAAACATAGGTTCTTATAAATATACAAAGAATAAAGAAGCACATAACCTTGAACAAATTTCAGCTAATTTTGTCAGAAATGAGACACAAAACTCCGGCAAGTGTCAGATCAAGTAAGTTGTGATGGGTGTGCATGCCAGCGGGCTGCCAGCACCAACAACTTGGCTGACCAGGCAAGCACCAAACAAGCCTGGGCCAGGGCCAGGCTGCAGGAGTAGGAATGCAAAATAAGTCACCATGGGCCCCAAGAAAGCTTCTAGTGCCAACCCTTCGAGACCAAGGGTGCTAATGACTATTGAAATGAAGAAAGAGATAATTTCAAAGTACGAAAGTGGAGTGCGTGTTGGAGCTGGTCAGGTTGTATAGTAAACACCAATCAACCATCTCTACTATAGTGACCAGGAAAACGGCAATCAAGGAAGCTGTTGTTGCAAAAGGTGCAACTGTGATTACGAAACAGCGACTGCAAGTGTTAGAAAATGTTGAGAGATTGTTTCAACCATCTCTACTATAGTGAGCAGGAAAACGGCAATCAAGGAAGCTGTTGTTGCAAAAGGTGCAACTGTGATTACGAAACAGCGACCGCAAGTGTTAGAAAATGTTGAGAGATTGTTATTGGTGTGGATAAATGAAAAACAGATAGCAGGAGATAGCATCTCTCAAGTGATCATTTGTGAAAAGGCTAGGCAGTTGCATGACGATTTGGTAAAGAAATTGCCTGCAACTAGTGGTGATGCAAGTGAATTTAAGGCCAGCAAAGGTTGGTTTCAAAGATTTAAGAATCGTAGTGGCATACATAGTGTGATTAGGCATGGTGAGGCTGCCAGTTCAGACCAAAAAGCAGCTGAAAAATATGTGAAAGAAAGAAATTGCCAAGCAGGACCTACATTACTCAGGAGGAAAAGACACCTCAAGTCGTAATGGAGGGGGATTCCCCTTCTAAACAATAGGTTTAACACTCTTCCGTCCTCCCATCCCATCAATCATCACCAGATCTTCATTAAAAGTAAGGGTCAATTATTCTGTTGTTATTATTCTATTGTTATTGTAATCATTCTATTACATTAAACTTAATGTTTCATGTGGCAAAAGTTTTTTTTTCATACTTTTGTATGTCTTGCACGGATTAATTTGAGTTCCATTATTTATTATGGGGAAAATTGATTCGCTTTCCGATAATTTTCGTTTACGATGAGCTCTCGGGAACGGATTACTATCGTGAACCGGGGGTCCACTGTATTATAGGCCCAAAATTTTTTTTTTGCGATCAATACTTACGGAGATATGGAGGTGTGAAGTTGACAGTAAATATAAAGACTATTTGGTATATATTCACTCATCGTATACTACACAATAACAGCACAAACTTTGCTGTCATTATATTATTTACAAAACATGTTTACGCAAACCGACAAAAAATGCTGTTTATTATTATTTTTCTATCATATATATACATCTGGTGGTTAACGCTCTTGCTTCACACAGCGAGGGCCTGGGTTCGATTCCCAGCCAGAGTAGAAACATTGGACGTGTTTCTTTCCACCTGTTGTCTATGTTCCCCATCAGTAAAATGGGTACCTGGGTGTTAGTCGACTGGTGTGGGTCGCATCCTGGGACACTGACCTAAGGAGGCCTGGTCACAGACCCCCGGAACTCTCTCCAGGTAAACTCCAGGTAATATAGAGTCACCGGACACATTCTTAGAACCGCAAGAAGTTCTGAAAGCTTGTAGTTGTATGATAGAATTCAAGAACTCGTAGCAAAGTATGAAAGTGGCATATGTGTGGCCGATCTTGCCAGGATGTACGGGAAGTCTTCATCAATGATCAGTTCCATCCTGGCGAAGAAAAAAAAGTCAAGGAATCTGATATTGCAAAAGGGGTAAATGTACTAATGAAACGGAGATTGCAAACAATCGAAGATGTTGAGTTGTTGTTGGTGTAGATCAATGATAATTTGCGGAAAGGCCAGGCAGTTGCATGCGGCTCTCGTATAGAAAGTGCCTGGAATGAGTGCTACTGTTAGTGAATTCAAGGCCAGCAGAGGCTGGTTTGACAAGTTCAAGAAGCGATCAGGCATACAAGTGTTAAGGCATGGCAAGGCTGCAAGTTTGGACAAATGTGCGGCTGAAGAATTCGTTAATAAATTCAAGGAGTATATAGAGGCTGAAGGATTCCTCCCCCAACAAGTCTTCAGTTGTGACGAAACAGGCCTCTTTTGGAAGAAAATGCTAAAGAGGATCTACATCACGCAGGAGGAAAAGGCACTGCCAGGGCACAAGCCTATGAAGGATAGGCAAACTTTTGTTCTATGGTAATGCTAGTGGGGATTTCAGATTTAAGCGTTTACTGGTGTATCACTGGAAATCTCTGAGTGTTCAAGAAAAAGTGTCATCAAGAGTAAATTGTGTGATGTGGACGGCTAACAATAAGGTACGGGTCACAGGGCAAATTTTCATTGAGTGTGAAGAAATACCTCCTGGAAAATCAGTTGCCACTCAAGTGCCTCCTGGTAACGGACAGTGCTCCTGCTCATCCTCCAGACTTGGAAGACCAATTGTTGAAGCAGTTTAGTTGCATCACAGTGAAGTTCTTGCCCCCTCATACCATTCCTCTCATCCAGCCCGTGGACCAGCAGGTCGTTTCAAACTTCAAAAAACTCTACACAAAAGTGGTGTTTCAAAGGTGCTTTGAAGTGACCTCGGACACTGAATTGAGCCTAAGAGAGCTCTCTAGGAATCACTTCAGTATCCTCAGTTGCATAAGGCTTATAGAAAAGGCTTGGCAGGAAGTGACTTCCAGGATGATGAACTCTGCTTGGAGAAAATTGTGGCCAGAATGTGTCCAAGAGAAGAATTTTGAAGGGTTTGAGGCTGACCCTGAGGACCCTACGCCTGTTGCGGAATCTATTGTGGCACTGGGGAAGTCCATGGGGTTGGATGTGAGTGGCCAGGATGTGGAAGAGTTGGTGGAGGACCACAGGGAAGAGCTAACCACTGAAGAGCTGCAAGACCTTCAACTGGAACAGCAACAGACTGCAGCTGAGGAAATTGCTTCAGAGGAGGAGGAAGAGAGAGGGGAGAAGGTGCCTTCTTCAGTGATTAAGGATGTGTGCAAAGTGGAGCGAGTTGCAGTTTTGTGAAGAAATATCACCCTAACAAAGCTGGTACAAGCCGTGCCTGCAACATGTTCAGTGACACTGCCTTGTCCCATTTTAGGCAAATCTTAAAGAGATGCCAGAAACAGACCTCTCTGGACAAATTTTTTGTGCAACAGGGTTCCGGTGCCAGTAAAAGACGAAGAAGGAAAGTAACCCTGGATAGGGACTTGATACCTGAAGTCCTTATAGAGGGGGATTCCCCTTTCAACCAATAACCCCTCCTCCCCCCTCTCCCTTCCTCGCGTCTTGCATACACCAACAAGTCATCAATAAAGGTAAAAGTGATATTAAATGTTCATTTATCAATTTCATTAGTCCTTTATATTTATTTCTCATTGTTTTTTGGGATGTAAAACTATAGTTATTCTCTATAAAATGTATTTTTTGTTAATACTTTTGGGTGTCTGGAATGGATTAATTGGATTTACATTATTTCTTATGGGAAATATTGCTTCAGTTGTCGTCGATTTTGGTTTTCGTCAGACTTTCTGGAACAAATTAACCCTTTGAGGGTCTGTCCCGTAGATCTACGGCTTTACGTTCAGGGTCCAAACCGTAGATCTACGTCATGAGCTCAGCTCACTCTGATAAACTGTGAGTGGTACATTTGGGCCTAGATATGAGAGAATACATCTATGTGGTATGTGTGCACCACATAACAGATCCTGCAGCACGCTGTGTATAATGAGAGAAAAAAAACTGAAATCATGATTTTTCGATTAAAACAGCAACTTTGCAGCGTTTTTTCGTATGTTTTTTATAGTTCTATTTGCGATTTCTTGGTCTCATTTGATAGAATGGAAGACATATTACAGAAATAGAGATGATTTTGATTGGTTTTAGCACTGGAAATGGCTTGAAACTGAGCTCGAAGTAGCAGAAATGTTAAATTTTTGCCGATATTCAAGAGTAAACAAACGACCTCACACGTCTAATACACGTCAGCTGGTGGGTCTAATATACATTCACAAATATGGTGATGATATTTATACAATTATTACAGTATTGCATAACAGTAAATCTTCTATTTTTTGGTGTGAATAAAAATTCATTATGTGAATAAAAAATCAAAATGGAATTTATTTGTAAAGCCTCAAAACATAACTAATGAACAGAGGAAATGTTAGTTTAGTGCCAGGAATACCTACATTGTTTATTCTGGACCCTATTTTGAAATTGGAATATTTTGAACTTTGTGTTAAATTGGCCAAATTAACAATTTCCGATCACTTTAATTTGTAGTTGAAACAGTTGACTTGGCGATTTCTTGCACTCAATCGATAGAATAGAAGTAATACTAGTGAAATAGCTAAGAATTTGGTTGACTAGAATAATGTAATTGGCCTAAAATGGGAGTCAAAGTCGGCAAAATCGCCAATTCGTCAATATCGCTGACACATAAAAATTCGCGAGAGCATAATTTCGTCAATTTTCCATCAAATTACGTACTTTTTGTTTTATTACCTTCACAAAAAGATTCTCTACCATTTCATGAGAAAAAATAACAAATTTTTTTTTTTTAAATTCTTGGACACTGGGGCACCACTTCAGATTTGGGCCTTGGACCCTGAAGGGGTTAATGATGACAACCGAGGTTCCACCATATATACACACTACATTACAGCAGATATAACAGTAAGGCCACTATTTAGATTCCATATACAGTACATTAAAGTTAAATTTCTCATAATGTATGTAACATATTCCTGAAATTTGTCCCCATATGAATATTAGCTTCGTGGAACAGACGAGAGGAAGAATTATGTTCTAGACACCTCCAGATTTACCAAACAACTTTTTATTTACTATGTTACTAGATAAAAATTACTAAGAGTTTATCTTACCTAATATTCTGTTAGCTGTTGTGAATATTTAA
Organism: Cherax quadricarinatus; assembly: GCF_038502225.1. Taxonomy (NCBI): domain Eukaryota; kingdom Metazoa; phylum Arthropoda; class Malacostraca; order Decapoda; family Parastacidae; genus Cherax; species Cherax quadricarinatus. The sequence continues at coordinate 7,732,619 of NC_091389.1, read as the reverse complement.
AGGGTATAGAGTACTGACAGGTTGATAAGTAAGACACCGAACTATTGCACATAATAATAATAATAATAATACAGTGGACCCCCGCATAGCGACCTTAATCCGTGCAAGAGGGCTGGCTGTTATGCGAAATGTTCGCTATGCGAATGAATTTTCCCCATAAGAAATAATGGAAATAAAATTAATCCGTGCAAGACACCCAAAAGTATGAAAAAAAAATTTTTTTACCACAAAAAAATGTTAATTTTAGTACACACAAACTGAAAAAGGCATGCACAATTACATGACACTTACTTTTATTGAAGATCTGGTGATGATTGATGGGATGGGAGGAGGGGAGAGAGAGTGTTAGTGTTTAGAAGGGGAATCCCCTTCCATTAGGACTTGAGGTAGCAAGTCCTTTTCTGGGGTTACTTCCCTTCTTCTTTTAATGCCACTAGGACCAGCTTCAGAGTCACTGGACTTCTTTCGCACAACATATCTGTCCATAGTGGCCTGTACCTCTCGTTCCTTTATGATTTGTCTAAAGTGGTTCACAACACTGTCATTGTAACAGTCACCAGCACGGCTTGCAATAGCTGTGTGAGGGTGATTTTCATCAAAAAAGGTTTGCACTTCAAGCCATTTTGCACACATTTCCTTAATCTTTGAAGTAGGCAATTCCTTCAATTTCTCTCTCCCCTCCTTTGAACCAGTTTCCCCAGGTCTGGCCTCTTGCTCTTGAAGTTGATCTATCAGCTCATCAGTGGTTAGTTCTTCATTGTCCTCCTCCACCAACTCTTCCACATCCTCCCCACTAACCTCCAACCCCAAGGACTTCCCCAATTCCACAATTGATTCCTCAACTGGTATACTCCTCTCAGGGTTAGCCTGAAACCCTTCAAAATCCCTTTTGTCTACACATTCTGGCCACAGTTTCTTCCAAGCAGAGTTCAAGGTTCTCTTAGTCACTCCCTCCCAAGCCTTACCTATAAGGTTTACACAATTGAGGATATTAAAGTGATCCTTCCAAAACTCTTTTAGAGTCAATCGAGTGTCTGTGGTCACTTCAAAGCACTTTTGAAACAGAGCTTTTGTGTACAGTTTCTTGAAGTTGGAAATGACCTGCTGGTCCATGGGCTGCAGGAGAGGAGTGGTATTAGGAGGCAAAAACTTCACCTTAATGAAGCTCATGTCCCCATAAAGTCGCTCTGCCACGTCTGTAGGATGACCAGGGGCATTGTCTAACACCAGGAGGCACTTAAGGTTTCCTCTTCAAGGGGGGCTCCTTGGCGTGGTGAAGAGGCTCTTGGTCTGAGGAATTAGCCCTGTCGGTCTTCTTCCTCAGACCGAACCTAATTACCCCCCATTCTCCCCTCCCCTATCCCATCCACCCCATCCTTTTTTCCATTCCTCCTCCTCCTCCTCACCCCTCCCTTTTGCCCTTCCTCTTTTTAGCCTTCGTGATTTCTCCCACAGGCGCGCTAGTTCCTAGGTAGGGGAAAGGACACCGGGGTCCATCCCATTCCGTTGAGGTTTCTTGGCGGTGGCGTAGTTTGCCGTGGAATCTGGATTGCCTAGGGATGTCCCGATCCCTCTCCGGTATCCCGGAGTGGCTTTGGGTGTCTTTTGGGCGACGGGTGTATCTCTGGAAGCCACCTTTCGGATTCCGGGGGTGGTGGCTGAAGGAGGTATGCTTTGTGGCGGATATCCGGCCGCCCTCTCTTTTGTCCACCGAGGTAGCTCGGCAGATGTGAGGTTGCTATCCCAGATTGCTGGTTTACTGGCATGAAGGGTAGGGTATGGCACGGGTTCCATGCTGCATCTGCGCTACTAGCGGTGTCGAGTCCTCTTGGGCGCGGAGGGGGATTTCCGGCCCTTTCATTCCTCCTGGGAACTATTCCTCCCCGCTCCCCCCTTTTTTTATTCTTTTTTTTATTTTTATTTTCTTTTCTTCTTTCTTTTTTTTTCTTAAAAACAAAAAGCAAAGGAGTAACCTAACCATGGCAGCCCTAGTCCATGAAACCACTACCCCCGGGCCCCTTCTTGATACCGCACCCCATTCTGACCCTGCCTTGTGTTTAGACCACTCTTCGGACACTCCTGATGCCCCTGTACCTCTTGCTGGTGCTGTTTCCTCACCCGCTTCAGGTACCGGGGCTTCGACTGACTCCTTCGATTTGTCTGAACTCCGCTCTCCTTTGACTATGCTTCCGGCTTCTCCCTCTACGGTACGGCAATTTTCGAATCGCCCACCCATTTCCTGCCGGACCAACTCCGGTCCTACTCCTAAACGCCAACGTCAATCTCCTGATGATGCTCCGTCGTTACCTTCCCATTCTACTCGGAAACGACCGACACGTCAAGCACTCCCTCTCCACGCTCAGTTTCGGACCACACAATGGACTAAATTCTTTACTTTAAGACCAACTTCTTCTTCTGCCTACCTTTCTGACCATAGTATTGCCAAAGCGCTCCTGCGTCATGTTGGCAGAGATATTTCATTTCACGCTCTCAAGAGCGGTACACGCATCGTCACTGTCCAGAATGCTACCCAAGCTCATGATCTTTCTCTCCTTTCGAATATCGATACTACTCCTATCACTATTGAAAAACATCTTTCTCTCAATTCTTGTAGTGGTACTGTCATTCTGCCCCATACCATAGTCCAACAGAATTTCCAGTCATGTGGCAATGACATTTTTGAACAGCTGGAACTCCAGGATCTCCCAATCCTCAAAGTAGACACTTATGTCCTTCCTGCCCGGGGGCGGAGACGTTACCCTTGCAATGTGGCTCGTTTAACTTTTGACAGCCGAGAACTCCCGTCCTCTGTATATGTCGCGGGACATCGGTTACAAGTTCGAAAGGTGATACCTACACCGCAACAATGTAGAAATTGCTGGCGTTTTGGTCACCCAGCGAAATATTGCAGATCTATGGCCGAATGCCCAGTCTGTGGTGCCGACAACCATTCTAATACATCTTGCAGTCAACCTCCATCTTGCCTTAATTGTAATGAAGCTCACCCTTCGTACTCCCGCCGTTGCCAGGTCTACTTAAATGAACGTGAAATCCGTTGCCTCAAAGAGGCAGAAGGTCTCCCTTATGCTATGGCAGTTACTCATCTCCGCCTCCAAGGGAGACTACCCCGTGTTTCTTATTCTCGTGTTTCCAAACGTCCCCCCACTTCTGGGGTCCCATCTTCTGCAGCCTCCTCTGTTGTTACCCCTCCCATAGCCACTACGGCATCTAATCCTTTTGCTGTCCTTGGCTCTGACGTCCCGACTACAACTCAGTCTGTTCTCACATCTTCGCGTCCTTCCTCACAAGCCCCAGTATCGACAAGACCTCGTACGACACCTAATACCAATCGCCCCTCTACTCAGAAGTCCAAAAAATCCACATTGCTCAAATCTTCTTTGCCCCTTCCTTCCCTTCTTCCACCTCCACACGTTACCTTTCCAGTCTCTGTACCTAGTTCTTCCCCTCTCTCTGGCTCTATTACAAGTGTGGAGATTCACCCTCCTCCTCGTACTATGCCTTCCACCCCCGTCCCCTCCCAAGTTTCTCCCTCTTCTGTCACCTCCCAGGTTTCTACCTCTTCTGTCCCCCCCCACACTTCATCTCCAGTCCCTTACACTTTTCCCTCCCCCTCTACTTTGGTACAGTCCATTACTGTCCCAATCTTTACTCACCCTCCTCCTCCTATCTCCAATATGGTTTCCCATACATCTTTGAATTCAGAAACACTTGAAGCCATTTCAGAATATATTGCAGAGACTAAACCTTCAATGGACACTGATTCACTTCCTGTTCCTTCTCTTCCCTCTCCTCCATCTTCACAACCCCATTCTTCGCAACGCTCCGTTCCTTCGCTACTTGAACATCTTCCAATGCCACCACACGTTGACTTTTCTAACCCCTCTAGTCCGTAGGTGCCTTTACCTACAGATTCCTGATATTTTCTTCATCGCCAATCATGGCCTATTTACAGTGGAATATCCGCGGCCTCAGGGGTAATCGGGGTGAGCTTCAGATGTTGCTTTCCAGGTTTTCCCCTGTTGGTGCTTGCTTACAAGAACCAAAATTACACTCGGCTGTTTTCCAACCTATCTCAGGCTATAATTTATTGTATTCTTCGGATCCTTTCTCAGATGGGACCTTTAATGAAAGTGCCCTTCTTCTACGCAATGATATTCCGTACTGTCAACTATTTGTCCATACCTCGCTGCATTACACTGCAGCCCGTATCCACTTGAATAAGTGGTTTACAATATGTTCTTTATATCTCTCTCCTTCTCGAGCATTTTCTATCCCAGACTTTGCCTTTCTTGTTTCATCCTTACCACCACCACTTCTGTTACTTGGTGATTTTAATGCCCACCATTTCCTCTGGGGGGGGTCTCATTGTGACTCACGTGGCATTCAGTTGGAGGCTTTTCTTGCCTCTCACCCCCTCCATGTTTTAAATACGGGTACTCCCACCCATTTTGATCCTCGTACTCATACTCTCTCTTGCATCGATCTATCAGTCTGCTCTTCCTCCACTGCACTAGACTTCACCTGGTCTGTTCTACCAGACTTACATGACAGCGATCATTTTCCGATCATTCTTACTTCTCCTTCCTATTCACCACCTTCCCGTAGCCCTCGCTGGCAATTTGATCGGGCAAATTGGGATCTTTACTCACACCTCACTGCTTTTAGTGAGGTTCCTTCTTCATCCTCCATTGATGAGCTCCTACACATCTTCTCGACATCAGTTTATACCGCAGCTTCTCATTCTATACCCCAAACCTCAGGCAGGCATTCTCAGAAGTGCGTGCCTTGGTGGTCTCCTGCTTGTGCTCGTGCAGTACGTTTGAAACGTGCTGCATGGGGCAGGTACCGGTACAATAGAACCGCTGAGAGACTTGTTGATTTTAAGCAGAAGCGTGCGATCGCTCGCCGTGTCATCCGTGAAGCTAAACGCACTTGTTGGCGAGACTATGTTTCCACCATCACCTCTGCTTCTTCTATGAGTGCAGTCTGGAAAAAAGTGAGGAAATTGAGTGGTAAATACTCTCCTGACCCGGCTCCTGTTCTACGGGTCACTGGTGTTGATATAGCAAACCCTCTCGACGTTGCCATTGAACTTGGCACACATCTGGTCCGTATTTCCCGAGGGCTCCATCTATGCCCCTCGTTTCTTTCCTCAAAGTCTGCCAGAGAGTTAGTACCCTTGGACTTTTCTTCTCTCGGAGAAGAACAGTATAATGTGCCTTTTACACTTCAAGAACTGGAGGCAACGCTCTCAGCTTGCCGATCATCGGCAGCTGGGCCTGATGACATTCATATTCGTATGTTACAACATTTACATCGGTCAGCCCTTGTAGTCCTCTTACACCTCTTCAATCTTATTTGGGCACAAGGAGTTCTTCCCCAGCTGTGGAAATCTGCCATTGTTCTCCCTTTCCGCAAACCGGGTACTACAGGACATGATGCCTCCCACTATCGCCCCATCGCTCTTACAAGTGCAGTTTGCAAAGTGATGGAACGCCTCGTAAATCGACGTTTAATGTGGTATTTAGAGACTCACAACAGTCTCTCCGCTAGTCAATATGGCTTTCGTAAGGGTCGTTCTACCATAGACCCCTTACTACGCTTGGATACGTATGTTCGTAATGCCTTTGCGAATAATCACTCAGTTATTGCCATATTTTTTGACCTTGAGAAGGCATATGACACAACTTGGAGGTATAATATTTTGGCCCAGGCCCATTCCTTAGGCCTCCGAGGCAATCTACCATCCTTCCTTAAGAACTTTTTAACTGACAGACATTTCCGTGTTCGAGTCAATAATGTTCTTTCCCCGGACTTCGTCCAAGCTGAAGGTGTCCCTCAGGGATGTGTTCTAAGCACAACACTTTTTCTCCTTGCTATAAATGATTTGGCCTCTGTTCTTCCACCCAATATTTGGTCATCACTCTATGTTGATGACTTCGCTATTGCTTGTGCAGGCGCTGACTGTCACCTTATTGCAGTTTCTCTCCAGCATGCGGTCGACCGTGTTTCCACTTGGGCCACCACACATGGGTTTAAATTTTCAAGTACCAAAACTCACCAAATTACTTTCACTAGACGCTCTGTTATCTCCGATCATCCTTTGTATCTCTATGGCTCCCGTATCCCCGAACGTGATACAGTCAGGTTTCTAGGCCTTCTCTTTGACCGTCGGTTAACCTGGAAACCTCACATTACCTCTCTGAAGGCAACTTGTCACAGCCGGCTAAACCTTCTTAAAACCCTTGCTCATCTTTCCTGGGGAGCTGATCGTCGAACTCTGCTTCGCCTACATTCAGCCCTCGTTTTATCGAAACTCGATTATGGTGACCAGATTTATTCCGCGGCCTCTCCTGCTACTCTCTCTAGCCTTAACTCTATCCATCACCAAGGCTTACGTTTGTGCCTTGGTGCTTTTCGCTCTTCCCCTGTTGAGAGCCTCTATACAGAAGCAAATGTTCCATCCTTGTCTGATCGCCGTGATGCCCATTGCCTTCGTTACTATGTACGCTCTCACGATCTACACAATCCTTCCATTTATAGAATGGTCACCGATATTAGTAGACATTCTTTATTCGTTCGCCGCCCCTGTTTGCTCCGTCCCTTTTCTCTTCGCCTACATTCACTCTTGTCTTCCCTTCAGTTACCACCTTTATATGTTCATGTAGCATCTCACTTTTCCCTGCCCCCCTGGGAAGTTCCAGCTGTTCGGGTCTGTTCTTTCTCACTCCCTTGCTCGAAAGCTCAACTGCCTACGGTGGCTTCCCGCTCTCTTTTTCTTGATCACTTCCACTCCCATTCTCATGCCACCGCTGTGTACACAGATGGCTCTAAGTCTTCAGACGGCGTCGGATTCGCAGCAGTGTTTCCGGACAGCGTCGTACGAGGGCATTTACTATCTTCAGCTAGCATTTTTACTGCTGAACTGTATGCCATTCTTGCAGCACTTATTCGTATTGCATCTATGCCTGTGTCATCATTTGTAGTAGTCTCAGACTCCCTTAGTGCTCTACAGGCTATACGAAAATTTGATACATCTCATCCCCTAGTTCTCCGTATCCAACTTTGGCTACGCCGTATCTCTACCAAACATAAAGATATTGTTTTTTGTTGGGTCCCTGGTCATGTCGACGTACAGGGCAATGAACAGGCAGACACTGCTGCGCGGTCAGCAGTATATGACCTACCAATTTCCTATCGAGGTGTTCCATTTCTGGACTATTTTGCTGCAATAGCTACCCACCTTCGCACCCGTTGGCAACAACGTTGGTCAACTCTGCTCGGTAACAAACTTCATTCTATTAAACCGAGCATAGGTTACTGGCCGTCTTCTTGTCATCAGTGCCGAAGTTGGGAGACCACTCTCTCCCGCCTTCGCATTGGCCACACTCGTCTTACTCATGGGTATCTCATGGAGAGGCACCCTGTTCCTCTCTGTGAGCAGTGTCAAGTTCCAGTATCGATTAGCCACATTCTGTTAGACTGCCCTCTCTATCAACGAGCACGCAGAATTTACCTCCAACGTCGTCTTCGTTCTACTACTCTCTCTTTACCTTCCCTTCTTGCTGATGGACCCTCCTTTAATCCTGACTCTCTCATTGACTTCTTGACAACGACCGATTTACTCCACAAACTCTGATGATACTTTTCGCACTCCCCTCAGCCCTTTCTGGTTCAGTCTCTTGCTGCCCTTTACCCTTTCACCATCCACTGCCCCGCTGTTATCCGTAACCTGTTGCTCATCCATCTCCCTTTTGCCACCTGATGCCCTCACTTCCTTCCTGCCCTGCAGCGCTGTATAGTCCTTGTGGCTTAGCGCTTCTTTTTGATTATAATAATAATAATAATAATAATATGTACTCCTTGAATTCATGCACATATTTTTCAGCCGCTTTGTGGTCCGAACTGGCAGCCTCACCATGCCGTATCACACTATGGATGCCACTACGCTTCTTAAATCTCTCAAACCAACCTTTGCTGGCCTTAAATTCACTCACATCATCACTAGTTGCAGGCATTTTTTTAATTAAATCGTCATGCAACTTCCTAGCCTTTTCACATATGATCGCTTGAGAGACGCTATCTCCTGCTAGCTGTTTTTCATTTATCCACACCAATAAGAGTCTCTCAACATCTTCCATCACTTGCGATCTTTGTTTCGAAAACACAGTTAAACCTTTGGCAACAACAGCTTCCTTGATTGCCGTTTTCTTGCCCACAATAGAAGAGATGGTTGATTTTGGTTTCTTGTACAACCTGACCAGGTCGGTGATACGTACTCCACTTTCATACTTATCAATGATCTCTTTCTTTATTTCAATAGGAATCCTAACCCTTATTGCTGTAGGGTTGGAACTAGAAGCTTTCTTGGGGCCCATGGTCACTTATTTTCCAGAAACACCACCGAAAACACTGTAATAATACGAAATATTCCGAGTGTATGCTTGAATGTTACCGCGGAGGCTGGCTGGTAAACAATGGCACAGGCGGCACATGTGAGGCTGGCTGAGGGCGCACATTGGACGCGTCTCGGACGAAGGCCGCTGAGCGGGTTTTTGTCCACTATGCGGGGCAAAATTTTAGCGAACAAAGCGTCCGCTATGCGGATTGTCCGCTATGCAAGGCGTCCGCTATGCGGGGGTCCACTGTAATAATAATAATAATAATTTATTTCAACATGATATAGTGGTTTTACGAAAGATAATGACATTGGGTAAACATGCCAGAAGCCCCTTTATATGCAGAGCATTTTGGGCAAATTTAAGACTAACTTAAGATTAATAAGGTGTAAATTTAGGAGTCTACAATGAATACAAGGGAACTGAATATTATATTAGTTCATGCTATAAGGCTTTAGTAAGTTGAATTGAAGGGAATTACATTCTGTTAGTATTACTGGAAAATTTTTGGGAAGTTTAATATGTATCTACTGAGCTGATGTAACAACAAATACGATTTTTATTTCTTTGTGGTACAAATAATGTAGGTTACATATAATACTGGTAGGCACAGAAGAAACCCATGAATATGCAATGCATTTCAGACAAACTAATCCTAATGCGTAAATACTACTGACACAACATTTTCTACCTGTAAACACGGTAAACATAAACGCCGCGTTTCCTTACCGAGGTTACCCAATATATTGGGATTTGACTCATAAAATCGTAGTGACACGATTGCAAACAAACCATACCATGGGTGGGGTTAGAACCTGTGATCAGAGAGTCAAAAAACTCCAGATTAACTCCAGTGGCTAACACGGCAATCTGGAGTTTTGTGACTCTCTGATCACAGGTTTTAACCCCACGGCAGTCTGGAGTTTTGTGACTCTCTGATCACAGGTTTTAACCCCACGGCAGTCTGGAGTTTTGTGACTCTCTGATCACAGGTTTTAACCCCACCCGTGGTATGGTTTATTAGAATTTGTCACATCTGTTATAATCTCTCATATGTCAAAGACAGGTGCATATGATGGCGCCGAAGCAAAGAGAAAATATAAAAATGTGCAAGGCCGTATCAGCCGAAGACCTCAATGTGTGCTTTGATTTTACAATTTTTTTTTTTTTATTAACACTGGCCGATTCCCACCAAGGCAGGGTGGCCCGAAAAATAAAAACTTTCACCATCATTCACTCCATCACTGTCTTGCCAGAAGGGTGCTTTACACTACAGTTTTTAAACTGCAACATTAACACCCCTCCTTCAGAGTGCAGGCACTGTACTTCCCATCTCCAGGACTCAAGTCCGGCCTGCCGGTTTCCCTGAATCCCTTCATAAATGTTACTTTGCTCACACTCCAACAGCACGTCATGCATTAAAAACCATTTGTCTCCATTCACTCCTATCAAACACGCTCACGCATGCCTGCTGGAAGTCCAAGCCCCTCGCACACAAAACCTCCTTTACCCCCACCCTCCAACCTTTCCTAGGCCGACCCCTACCCCGCCTTCCTTCCACTACAGACTGATACTCTTGAAGTCATTCTGTTTCGCTCCATTCTCTCTACATGTCCGAACCACCTCAACAACCCTTCCTCAGCCCTCTGGACAACAGTTTTGGTAATCCCGCACCTCCTCCTAACTTCCAAGCTACGAATTCTCTGCATTATATTCACACCACATATTGCCCTCAGACATGACATCTCCACTGCCTCCAGCCTTCTCGCTGTAACATTCATCACCCATGCTTCACACCCATATAAGAGCGTTGGTAAAACTATACTCTCATACATTCCCCTCTTTACCTCCAAGGACAAAGTTCTTTGTCTCCACAGACTCCTAAGTGCACCACTCAGCCTTTTTCCCTCATCAGTTCTGTGATTCACCTCATCTTTCATAGACCCATCCGCTGACACGTCCACTCCCAACTATCTGAATACATTCACCTCCTCCATACTCTCTCCCTCCAATCTGATATCCAATCTTTCATCACCTAATCTTTTTGTTATCCTCATAACCTTACTCTTTCCTGTATTCACCTTTAATTTTCTTCTTTTGCATACCCTACCAAATTCATCCACCATAGTTCCTTTGTATAAAGGCAAAGGGGAAAAAAGAGAGTGCAAAAATTATAGGGGGATAAGTGTGTTGAGTATACCTGGTAAAGTATGGTAGAGTTATTACTGAATGAATTAAGAGTAAGACAGAGAATAGGATAGCAGATGAACAAGGAGGCTTTAGGAAAGGTAGGGGGTGTGTGGACCAGGTGTTTACAGTTAGGCATAAAAGTGAACAGTATTTAGATTAGGCTAAAGAGGTTTATGTGGCATTTATGGATTTGGAAAAGGCATGTGACAGGGTGGATAGGGAGGCAATGTGGCAGATGTTGCAGGTGTATGGTGTAGGAGGTAGGTTACTGAAAGCAGTGAAGAATTTTTATGAGGATAGTGAAGCTCAAGTTAGAGTATGTAGGAAAGAGGGAGATTATTTCCCAGTAAAAATAGGCCTTAGACAAGGATGTGTGATGTCACTGTGGTTGTTCAATGTATTTATAGATGGGGTTGTAAGAGAAGTAAATGTGAGGGTCTTGGCAAGAGGCGTGGAGTTAAAAGATAAAGAATCATACATAAAGTGGGAGTTGTCACAGTTACTCTTTGCTGATAACACTGTGCTCTTGGGAGATTCTGAAGAGAAGTTGCAGAGGTTGGTGGATGAATTTGGTAGGGTATGTAAAAGAAGAAAATTAAAAATGAATACAGGAAGAGTAAGGTTATTAGGATAACAAAAAGATTAGGTGATGAAAGATTGGATATCAGATTCGAGGGAGAGAGTATGGAGGTGGTGAATGTATTCAGATAGTTGGGAGTGGAAGTGTCAGTGGATGGGTCTATGAAAGATGAGATGAATCATAGAATTGATGAGGGGAAAAGGGTGAGTGGTGCACTTAGGAGTCTGTGGAGACAAAGAACTTTGTCCTTGGAGGCAAAGAGGGGAATGTATGAGAGTATAGTTTTACCAACGCTCTTATATGGGTGTGAAGCATGGGTGATGAATGTTGCAGCGAGGAGAAGGCTGGAGGCAGTGGAGATGTCATGTCTGAGGGCAATATGTGGTGTGAATATAATGCAGAGAATTCGTAGTTTGGAAGTTAGGAGGAGGCGCAGGATTGCCAAAACTGTTGTCCAGAGGGCTGAGGAAGGGTTGTTGAGGTGGTTCAGACATGTAGAGAGAATGGAGCGAAACAGAATGACTTCAAGAGTGTATCAATCTGTAGTGGAAGGAAGGCGGGGTAGGGGTCGGCCTAGGAAAGGTTGGAGGGAGGGGGTAAAGGAGGTTTTGTGTGGAAGGGGCTTAGATTTACAGCAAGTATGCGTGAGCGTGTTTGATAGGAGTGAATGGAGACTAATGGTTTTTAATACTTGATTTGCTGTTGGAGTGTGAGCAAAGTAACATTTATGAAGGGGTTCAGGGAAACCGGCAGGCCGGACTTGAGTCCTGGAGATGGGAAGTACAGTGTCTGCACTCTGAAGGAGGGGTGTTAATGTTGCAGTTTAAAAACTGTAGTGTAAAGCACCCTTCTGGCAAGACAGTGATGGAGTGAATGATGGTGAAAGTTTTTCTTTTTCGGGCCACCCTGCCTTGGTGGGAATCGGCCAGTGCGTTAATAAAAAAAAAAAAAAAGATATAGATATAGAGATAGATATAGAGAGATATAGAAATAATTGAAAGAGTGATGATGTCTGTGTTGTACTCTTCAGTACATGTCTGAATTGTTTATATAACTTCTGTAATACCTGCTGCATGTCTGAGGACTGATAATGTGATGTTTAGTTGAAGATGAAGTAATAATAATGATCATTATTTCTACAAGTACATGATACAACTTACACTGACTATAACTGACATCAATTACATACTATATAGAAAGTCCCTTGTTATGCTGAGCATTTCCCACAACTTTAGGTTAATTTTGTTCTCAGGATGCCACCCACACCAGTCCACTAACACCCAGGTACCTACTTACTTGTAGGTGAACAGGGAGAGTGGGTGTCTTAAGGAAACATACCCAGTGTTTCCTCCTGTACTGGGGATCGAACCATGGGCCTCACTGTGTGAAATAAGTTTGCTATCAACCCAACTACGAGATAAAGAAATAAATACATGTATATAATAATAACAGAGTAACACAAATTGAACACAAACAAAATGGCATTTATGTGCTGTATATAGAATGATGATCCATAACAATGATGGTATTCAAAGAACCTGGAATTATTGATATTTTTGTGAGAAATAGAGTTTAAACTATCCTCTCCATATTTACTAAACTCGGAGAGTTTATGGCATTATAGAGAATTAGTTACAATTAACACGTCATCCTTAGATACGTTCATTTTTGTACAAGGTGTATATAGCAAACAGTTCAGTGTGAAGGATACAAGCCCAGTTGTTAATGCTTGCTTGCTCGCTCCACTCTCTGTACCAGAGTCATTGTTCATTGCCACTCTAGCTTGCTTAGCTATCACAACTTTGGGGTCCAATTCCTGAGCTCATTATGTGCCTCTGTAATGTTGAGGTACAATCCCTAGACCCATTATGTGCCTCAGTAATGCTGAGGTACAATCCTTAGACCCATTATGTGCCTCTGTAATGTTGAGGTACAATCCCTAGACCCATTATGTGCCTCAGTAATGCTGAGGTACAATCCTTAGACCCATTATGTGCCTCTGTAATGTTGGGTAAACTACCGTTAGAAAACATCTTATCTCCCTGATACACCCCGTCAACTAACTACATAAAAACCACCTGGTGGTTCACACTTATACTTTCACTCACTCGCCCATTTGACTATAAGCACAGAAATATGAATCTTAATCTTAAAATATTGATTCCTAACTAGTCGTAAGTTTGCCTGTGATACTCCAATATAGAAACTATGTATTGTGTCAAAACAAAAGCATTCACATTGCTAAACTCACAAACTAGTATTTAGTCACTTAGTACATATTTAGTTAACTTACTCCACAATTTGTAATAATTTAGGGTTAAGAATTAATCTAAGTTTGCCAGAAATGCCTAGCCATGCTAGGTGTTCTAGTGGCCCCCTCTGTAATTAGTATTTTATTACATGTAAACCACACAATAACCAAAATCTGTAAACCCCGCACTGCAATCCTTATAGAGAATGAACTTGATTGATTGATTGATTAATTGATTATGTACCACTGTAATCTTTTGACTACCACCCCCAGGATGGGTATGAGATGCATAATACATATTAAACTTAACTAAGGCATAATTTCTACCAGCCCAGAAAATATTTCCCATATTGATTGGTGCTTCACAGACAGTACCATAGCTTGTGAAATGAAGCTCACGGATATGAACATGAAATAAAAATGTTTATTTCCTTGCAAAGCGTACAATGTGTGCTTTACATGTTATAAAGTATTAATTGCAAATTATGCCACTAGCATGCCTAGGCATTTCGGGCAGACTCGTACTAATTCTTACTCTGTATCGACACAGGTTATGGAGGAGTACATACTGATATAAAAGTTAGGTAACTCAAGTGATTACACTTACCATCCAACTTACGACCTGCTTGACATACGACCACTCGACTTATGACCGTGTTTTTTATGCCAAATTTCTGGGAAATAAACAAGTGTTTGCGTTGTACAGTGTTTATCCTAAACCTTACAGTATAAAATACAGTACTAACAGCATAAAAAGTAAAGTAAAACATGAAATACCAAAATAAAATAAAGTCATTACAAAAATGTTATGTTGATATTCAGTAGTAAAGTTCGACTTGCTACCGGTTTCTCGGAACCGAACTCGGTCGTAAGTCGGATGGTAGGCGTAATTAGGTTTTAAGAACTTGTAGATACTGAGAGATTACAGTACTGCTGAAAGTGGTATAAAATACTGACTAAGTTGAAGATTAAGACACTCGTGCAACAGTTGTGGATCTTTACTGTTGAAACGTCTCGCCTACACAGTAGGCTTCTTCAGTCAAATACAGAGAATGTATTGTAGGCAGTAATAGTGGGGAGGTGATGATGCTGTAATTAGTCCCATCAACCTTGGAAGAAAACTTTGAGGTAGTCAGCCTGGAGAAGAGTTCAGCTCCATGGACTGGAACTTTTGATTACCTCAGATTTTGTCTCTAAAGTTGGGATTGATTACAGACAGGTCCCACTTTACAGCACGTCACTTTACAGCACGTCACTTTACAGCACGTCACTTTACAGCACGTCACTTTACAGCACGTCACTTTACAGCACGTCACTTTACAGCACGTCACTTTACAGCACGTCACTTTACAGCACGTCACTTTACAGCACGTCACTTTACAGCACGTCACTTTACAGCACGTCACTTTACAGCACGTCACTTTACAGCACGTCACTTTACAGCACGTCACTTTACAGCACGTCACTTTACAGCACGTCACTTTACAGCACGTCACTTTACAGCACGTCACTTTACAGCACGTCACTTTACAGCACGTCACTTTACAGCACGTCACTTTACAGCACGTCACTTTACAGCACGTCACTTTACAGCACGTCACTTTACAGCACGTCACTTTACAGCACGTCACTTTACAGCACGTCACTTTACAGCACGTCACTTTACAGCACGTCACTTTACAGCACGTCACTTTACAGCACGTCACTTTACGGCACGTCACTTTACAGCACGTCACTTTACAGCATTTCGCTAATGCAGCAGTTTTCAATTACATATATCCATTCTTTATTTATTCAGACTTTCTAGAATAAATGTATTCACCACTCACTGTAAGATAAGGATTAATATTTTTTAGGGTAAGTAATATGTGTACTGTATAAGCATTTTTTAAGCCTAGCTCTATTGCTCACACCTCTTCAAGGGGGGCTCCTTGGCGTGGTGAAGAGGCTCTTGGTCTGAGGAATTAGCCCTGTCGGTCTTCTTCCTCAGACCGAACCTAATTACCCCCCATTCTCCCCTCCCCTATCCCATCCTCCCCTTTTTCCATTCCTCCTCCTCCTCCTCACCCCTCCCTTTTGCCCTTCCTCTTTTTGGCCTTCGGGATTTCTCCCACAGGCGTGCTAGTTCCTAGGTAGGGGAAAGGACACCGGGGTCCATCCCATTCCGTTGAGGTTCTTGGCGGTGGCGTAGTTTGCCGTGGAATCTGGATTGCCTGAGGATGTCACGATCCCTCTCCGGTATCCCGGAGTAGCTTTGGGTGTCTTTTGGGCGACGGGTGTATCTCTGGAAGCCACCTTTCGGATTCCAGGGGTGGTGGCCGAAGGAGGTATGCTTTGTGGCGGATATCCGGCCGCCCTCTCTTTTGTCCACCGAGGTAGCTCGGCAGATGTGAGGTTGCTATCCCGGATTGCTGGTTTACTGGCATGAAGGGTAGGGTATGGCACGGGTTCCATGCTGCATCTGCGCTACTAGCGGTGTTGAGGTCCTCTTGGGCGCGGAGGGAGATTTCCGGCCCTTTCATTCCTCCTGGGAACTATTCCTCCCCGCTCCCCCCTTTTTTTATTCTTTTTTTTATTTTTATTTTCTTTTCTTCTTTCTTTTTTTTTCTTAAAAACAAAAAGCAAAGGAGTAACCTAACCATGGCAGCCCTAGTCCATGAAACCACTACCCCCGGGCCCCTTCTTGATACCGCACCCCATTCTGACCCTGCCTTGTGTTTAGACCACTCTTCGGACTCTCCTGATGCCCCTGTACCTCTTGCTGGTGCTGTTTCCTCACCCGCTTCAGGTACCGGGGCTTCGACTGACTCCTTCGATTTATCTGAACTCCGCTCTCCTTTGACTATGCTTCCGGCTTCTCCCTCTACGGTACGGCAATTTTCGAATCGCCCACCCATTTCATGCCGGACCAACTCCGGTCCTACTCCTAAACGCCAACGTCAATCTCCTGATGATGCTCCTTCGTTACCTTCCCATTCTACTCGGAAAAGACCGACACGTCAAGCACTCCCTCTCCACGCTTAGTTTCGGACCACACAATGGACTAAATTCTTTACTTTAAGACCAACTTCTTCTTCTGCCTACCTTTCTGACCATAGTATTGGCAAAGCGCTCCTGCGTCATGTTGGCAGAGATATTTCATTTCACGCTCTCAAGAGTGGTACGCGCATCGTCACTGTCCAGAATGCTACCCAAGCTCATGATCTTTCTCTCCTTTCGAATATCGATACTACTCCTATCACTATTGAAAAACATCTTTCTCTCAATTCTTGTAGTGGTACTGTCATTCTGCCCCATACCATAGTCCAACAGAATTTCCAGTCATGTGGCAATGACATTTTTGAACAGCTGGAACTCCAGGATCTCCCAATACTCAAAGTAGACACTTATGTCCTTCCTGCCCGGGGGTGGAGACGTTACCCTTGCAATGTGGCTCGTTTAACTTTTGACAGCCGAGAACTCCCGTCCTTTGTATATGTCGCGGGACATCGGTTACAAGTTCGAAAGGTGATACCTACACCGCAACAATGTAGAAATTGCTGGCGTTTTGGTCACCCAGCGAAATATTGCAGATCTATGGCCGAATGCCCAGTCTGTGGTGCCGATGACCATTCTAATACATCTTGCAGTCAACCTCCATCTTGCCTTAATTGTAATGAAGCTCACCCTTCGTACTCCCGCCGTTGCCAGGTCTACTTAAATGAACGTGAAATCCGTTGCCTCAAAGAGGCAGAAGGTCTCCCTTATGCTATGGCAGTTACTCATCTCCGCCTCCAAGGGAGACTACCCCGTGTTTCTTATTCTCGTGTTTCCAAACGTCCCCCCACTTCTGGGGTCCCATCTTCTGCAGCCTCCTCTGTTGTTACCCCTCCCATAGCCACTACGGCATCTAATCTTTTTGCTGTCCTTGGCTCTGACGTCCCGACTACAACTCAGTCTGTTCTCACATCTTCGCGTCCTTCCTCACAAGCCCCAGTATCGACAAGACCTCGTACGACGCCTAATACCAATCGGCCCTCTACTCAGAAGTCCAAAAAATCCACATTACCTGGAGTTTACCTGGAGAGAGTTTCGGGGGTCAACGCCCCCGCGGCCCGGTCTGTGACCAGGCCTCAAATCTTCTTTGCCCCTTCCTTCCCTTCTTCCACCTCCACACTTTACCTTTCCAGTCTCTGTACCTAGTTCTTCCCCTCTCTCTGGCTCTATTACAAGTGTGGAGATTCACCCTCCTCCTCGTACTATGCCTTCCATCCCCGTACCCTCCCAAGTTTCTCCCTCTTCTGCCACCTCCCAGGTTTCTGCCTCTTCTGTCCCCCCCCACACTTCATCTCCAGTCCCTTACACTTTTCCCTCCCCCTCTACTTTGGTACAGTCCATTACTGTCCCAATCTTTACTCACCCTCCTCCTCCTATCTCCAATATGGTCTCCCATACATCTTTGAATTCAGAAACACTTGAAGCCATTTCAGAATATATTGCAGAGACTAAACCTTCAATGGACACTGATTCACTTCCTGTTCCTTCTCTTCCCTCTCCTCCATCTTCACAACCCCATTCTTCGCAACGCTCCGTTCCTTTGCTACTTGAACATCTTCCAATGCCACCACACGTTGACTTTTCTAACCCCTCTAGTCCATAGGTGCCTTTACCTACGGATTCCTGATATTTTCTTCATCGCCAATCATGGCCTATTTACAGTGGAATATCCGCGGCCTCAGGGGTAATCGGGGTGAGCTTCAGATGTTGCTTTCCAGGTTTTCCCCTGTTGGTGCTTGCTTACAAGAACCAAAATTACACTCGACTGTTTTCCAACCTATCTCAGGCTATAATTTATTGTATTCTTCGGATTCTTTCTCAGATGGGACCTTTAATGAAAGTGCCCTTCTTCTACGCAATGATATTCCGTACTGTCAACTATTTGTCCATACCTCGCTGCATTACACTGCAGCCCGTATCCACTTGAATAAGTGGTTTACAATATGTTCTTTATATCTCTCTCCTTCTCGAGCATTTTCTATCCCAGACTTTGCCTTTCTTGTTTCATCCTTACCACCACCACTTCTGTTACTTGGTGATTTTAATGCCCACCATTTCCTCTGGGGGGGGTCTCATTGTGACTCACGTGGCATTCAGTTGGAGGCTTTTCTCGCCTCTCACCCCCTCCATGTTTTAAATACGGGTACTCCCACCCATTTTGATCCTCGTACTCATACTCTCTCTTGCATCGATCTATCAGTCTGCTCTTCCTCCACTGCACTAGACTTCACCTGGTCTGTTCTACCAGACTTACATGACAGCGATCATTTTCCGATCATTCTTACTTCTCCTTCCTATTCACCACCTTTCCGTAGCCCTCGCTGGCAATTTGATCGGGCAAATTGGGATCTTTACTCACACCTCACTGCTTTTAGTGAGGTTCCTTCTTCATCCTCCATTGATGAGCTCCTACACATCTTCTCGACATCAGTTTATACCGCAGCTTCTCATTCTATACCCCAAACGTCAGGCAGGCATTCTCAGAAGTGCGTGCCTTGGTGGTCTCCTGCTTGTGCTCGTGCAGTACGTTTGAAACGTGCTGCATGGGGCAGGTACCGGTACAATAGAACCGCTGAGAGACTTGTTGATTTTAAGCAGAAGCGTGCGATCGCTCGCCGTGTCATCCGTGAAGCTAAACGCACTTGTTGGCGAGACTATGTTTCCACCATCACCTCTGCTTCTTCTATGAGTGCAGTCTGGAAAAAAGTGAGGAAATTGAGTGGTAAATACTCTCCTGACCCGGCTCCTGTTCTACGGGTCACTGGTGTTGATATAGCAAACCCTCTCGACGTTGCCATTGAACTTGGCACACATCTGGTCCGTATTTCCCGAGGGCTCCATCTATGCCCCTCGTTTCTTTCCTCATAGTCTGCTAGAGAGTTAGTACCCTTGGATTTTTCTTCTCTCAGAGAAGAACAGTATAATGTGCCTTTTACACTTCAAGAACTGGAGGCAACGCTCTCAGCTTGCCGATCATCGGCAGCTGGGCCTGATGACATTCATATTCGTATGTTACAACATTTACATCGGTCAGCCCTTGTAGTCCTCTTACACCTCTTCAATCTTATTTGGGCACAAGGAGTTCTTCCCCAGCTGTGGAAATCTGCCATTGTTCTCCCTTTCCGCAAACCGGGTACTACAGGACATGATGCCTCCCACTATCGCCCCATCGCTCTTACTAGTGCAGTTTGCAAAGTGATGGAACGCCTCATAAATCGACGTTTAATGTGGTATTTAGAGACTCGCAACAGTCTCTCCGCTAGTCAATATGGCTTTCGTAAGGGTCGTTCTACCATAGACCCCTTACTACGCTTGGATACGTATGTTCGTAATGCCTTTTTGAATAATCACTCAGTTATTGCCATATTTTTTGACCTTGAGAAGGCATATGACACAACTTGGAGGTATAATATTTTGGCCCAGGCCCATTCCTTAGGCCTCCGAGGCAATCTACCATCCTTCCTTAAGAACTTTTTAACTGACAGACATTTCCGTGTTCGAGTCAATAATGTTCTTTCCCCGGACTTCGTCCAAGCTGAAGGTGTCCCTCAGGGATGTGTTCTAAGCACAACACTTTTTCTCCTTGCTATAAATGATTTGGCCAATGTTCTTCCACCCAATATTTGGTCATCACTCTATGTTGATGACTTCGCTATTGCTTGTGCAGGCGCTGACTGTCACCTTATTGCAGTTTCTCTCCAGCATGCGGTCGACCGTGTTTCCACTTGGGCCACCACACATGGGTTTAAATTTTCAAGTACCAAAACTCACCAAATTACTTTCACTAGACGCTCTGTTATCTCCGATCATCCTTTGTATCTCTATGGCTCCCGTATCCCCGAACGTGATAGTCAGGTTTCTAGGCCTTCTCTTTGACCGTCGGTTTTCCTGGAAACCTCACATTACCTCTCTGAAGGCAACTTGTCACAGCCGGCTAAACCTTCTTAAAACCCTTGCTCATCTTTCCTGGGGAGCTGATCGTCGAACTCTGCTTCGCCTACATTCAGCCCTCGTTTTATCGAAACTCGATTATGGTGACCAGATTTATTCCGCGGCCTCTCCTGCTACTCTCTCTAACCTTAACTCTATCCATCACCAAGGCTTACGTTTGTGCCTTTGTGCTTTTCGCTCTTCCCCTGTTGAGAGCCTCTATACAGAAGCAAATGTTCCATCCTTGTCTGATCGCCGTGATGCCCATTGCCTTCGCTACTATGTACGCTCTCACGATCTACACAATCCTTCCATTTATAGAATGGTCACCGATATTAGTAGACATTCTTTATTCGTTCGCCGCCCCTGTTTGCTCCGTCCCTTTTCTCTTCGCCTACATTCACTCTTGTCTTCCCTTCAGTTACCACCTTTATATGTTCATGTAGCATCTCACTTTTCCCTACTCCCCTGGGAAGTTCCAGCTGTTCGGGTCTGTTCTTTCTCACTCCCTTGCTCGAAAGCTCAACTGCCTACGGTCGCTTCCCGCTCTCTTTTTCTTGATCACTTCCACTCCCATTCTCATGCCACTGCTGTGTACACAGATGGCTCTAAGTCTTCAGACGGCGTCGGATTCGCAGCAGTGTTTCCGGACAGCGTCGTACGGGGGCATTTACTGTCTTCAGCTAGCATTTTTACTGCTGAACTGTATGCCATTCTTGCAGCACTTATTCGTATCGCATCTATGCCTGTGTCATCATTTGTAGTAGTCTCAGACTCCCTTAGTGCTCTACAGGCTATACGAAAATTTGATACATCTCATCCCCTAGTTCTCCGTATCCAACTTTGGCTACGCCGTATCTCTACCAAACATAAAGATATTGTTTTTTGTTGGGTCCCTGGTCATGTCGACGTACAGGGCAATGAACAGGCAGACACTGCTGCGCGGTCAGCAGTACATGACCTACCAATTTCCTATCGAGGTGTTCCATTTCTGGACTATTTTGCTGCAATAGCTTCCCACCTTCGCACCCATTGGCAACAACGTTGGTCAACTCTGCTCGGTAACAAACTTCATTCTATTAAACCGAGCATAGGTTACTGGCCGTCTTCTTGTCATCAGTGCCGAGGTTGGGAGACCACTCTCTCCCGCCTTCGCATTGGCCACACTCGTCTTACTCATGGGTATCTCATGGAGAGGCACCCTGTTCCTCTCTGTGAGCAGTGTCAAGTTCCAGTATCGATTAGCCACATTCTGTTAGACTGCCCTCTCTATCAACGAGCACGCAGAATTTACCTCCAACGTCGTCTTCGTTCTACTACTCTTTCTTTACCTTCCCTTCTTGCTGATGGACCCTCCTTTAATCCTGACTCTCTCATTGACTTCTTGACAACGACTGATTTACTCCACAAACTCTGATGATACTTTTCGCACTCCCCTCAGCCCTTTCTAGTTCAGTCTCTTGCTGCCCTTTACCCTTTCACCATCCACTACCCCGCTGTTATCCGTAACCTATTACTCATCCATCTCCCTTTTGCCACCTGATGCCCTCGCTTCCTTCCTGCCCTGCAGAGCTGTATAGTCCTTGTGGCTTAGCGCTTCTTTTTTGATTATAATAATAATAATCTATTGCTCACTTATATATGATAGTGTAAACATGTTATAAGGCTTTTATATTCGTTGAAAAGTGAAAAAAACCTGTTTTACTTGACAGTTATTTTTGCTTTACAGCAGTAGCCTGGAACCTAACCTGCTGTATAAGTGGGGCACTCCTGTACAACAGTAGCCTGGAACCTAACCTGCTGTATAAGTGGGGCGCTCCTGTACAACAGTAGCCTGGAACCTAACCTGCTGTATAAGTGGGGCTCTCCTGTACAACAGTAGCCTGGAACCTAACCTGCTGTATAAGTGGGGCGCTCCTGTACAACAGTAGCCTGGAACCTAACCTGCTGTATAAGTGGGGCTCTCCTGTACAACAGTAGCCTGGAACCTAACCTGCTGTATAAGTGGGTTGCTCCTGTACAACAGTAGCCTGGAACCTAACCTGCTGTATAAGTGGGGTGCTCCTGTACAACATTAGCCTGGAACCTAACCTGCTGTATAAGTGGGGCTCTCCTGTACAACAGTAGCCTGGAACCTAACCTGCTGTATAAGTGGGGCTCTCCTGTACAACAGTAGCCTGGAACCTAACCTGCTGTATAAGCAGGGTCCTCCTGTACAGCAGTAGCCTGGAACCTAACCTGCTGTATAAACAGGGTCCTCCTGTACATCAGTAGCCCGGAACCTAACCTCCTGTATAAGCAGGGTCCTCCTGTATATCAGTAGCCTGGAACCTAACCTGCTGTATAAGCAGGGCCCTCCTGTACATCAGTAACCTGGAACCTAACCTGCTGTATAAGCAGGGCCCTCCTGTATATCAGTAGCCTGGAACCTAACCTGCTGTATAAGCAGGGTCCTCCTGTCTATCAGTAACCTGGAACCTAACCTGCTGTATAAACAGGGCCCTCCTGTACATCAGTAGCCTGGAACCTAACCTGCTGTATAAGCAGGGCCCTCCTGTACAGCAGTAATCCAAAACCTAACCTGCTGTAATAAGCAGGGATGACCCGTACAGCAGTAACCCAAAGCCTAACTTGCTGTAATGAGCGGGGACAACCCATACAGCAGTAACCCAAAACCTAACTTGCTGTAATGAGCAGGGGCGACCCGTACAGCATGTTTACCTAACCGCCACTACTGCTGCCTACAATACATTGTTCATACATGACTGACGAAACCTGCCACATAGAACATAAGAAATAAGGAACAATACGTGGTACATTTCAACAAATAAAATGAATATGAAAATTGTATACGATACTGATATGTTGCACTTGTGTTACTTATCAAGAATAAAGATACCCAACTGTTGTACTTGTCTTACTTGTCAGTACAGTAATGTACAGTGTTGTTCTATATAGTTTTAATCTTCCTTCTTTGTTATTCATAATTTTGTGTCCTTTTTCAGTCATTTTTTGTTTTATTTTCAAATTTGAGTAATATTTCTGTAGTATGTAGTTCCCATTAATATTTCTTAGGTGTAGAGTTTCCCTGCTTAATATTTCTTTAGAGATTACCAGTTAATATTTCTTCAGTGAAAAATTTACCAGTTAATATTTCTTTAGTGTAGACTTTACAAGTTAATATTTCTCCACTGCAGAGTTTACAGGTTAATATTTCTTTAGTGTAGACTTCACAAGTTAATATTTCTCCACTGCAGAGTTTACAGGTTAATATTTCTTTAGTGTAGATTTTACAAGTTAATATTTCTTTAGTGTAGACTTTACAAGTTAATATTTCTCCACTGCAGAGTTTACAGGTTAATATTTCTTTAGTGTAGACTTTACAAGTTAATATTTCTCCACTGCAGAGTTTACAGGTTAATATTTCTTTAGTGCAGTTTACCAAATAACATTTTAGTACAGAGTTTACCATTGAATATTTCTTTAGAACTTACCAGTTAATATTTCTTTAGTGCAGTGTTTACCAAATAATATTTTAGTGCAGAGTTCACAATATTTCTCTAGTGTAGAGTTCAGTAAATGATAATTGCTTAGTGTTAAATATTTTGTGTAGTTGGTGATATTGTTGTGCTCGTTCACATGGTGGCCGGCAGTACGAGACTCGGGACATTCTCCGCAGTCTCCGGCGCCTCACCTCCGCAACTGCTTCCATAGAAAGTGTGAGGTTATTGGCACTTTTTTTTTTTAGTCATGTTTCATGTGGCGTTATGCAGCACTTCACCATGGCTTGATGTCTGTCGTGATTTTTTTTTTTAATCCTCCCTGGACTAGTTATGCATGTTGCCGCATGAATGGTTAGGTATAGTTCGGCCCAACTTTACAGCGCTTCGTTTTACAGCATTCACTAATGCAGCGGTTATCAGTTGTGCCCATTCTTCATTTATTCCGACTTCCTACAGGCAATATATTCACCACTCGGTATAAGCTCAGAAGAAAAATATTTTAAGGTAAGTAATGAGTGTATTGCATAGGCATTTTTTAGGCCTAGCTCTATTGCTCACTTAATATATGATAGTGTAAATATGTTATCAGGCTTTTGTTTGCATTTGAAAGTGGAAAAAGGCTATATTTCACTTTAAAACAGTAGCCTGGAACCTAACCTGCTGTATAAGTTGGGCCCTACTGTATTTAGGTGCTTCTAACCCTATGGCATTTAGTTGTGGAAATGTTGGAGGAATTTTGATGTGCTTCTAGTATGTTATAGACTGGCCTTTTCTAAGACCATTTTACTTGTATGGCTTTTCTGAAACTTTCATGGTGTTTTATGAGTTTTTGAGAGTCCAGTCATTTTCCTACTGACATGTGATTGCCTATGATAGGGAACCAGCCTCTCATGTCTAGAACTACACTGCTTCACATCTCTACTTGTCATTTCTTCTGGGAAGGAATTAAGGCTCTGATTGGTTCTTGAGGATGACAGAGTTCCTCTGCTGTCAAGAGCAGGGATCCCCAACATGCGGCCTGCATGTGGCCCTTCTAGTAAATGGATGTGGCTGTCACATGAAATTATAAATTCATGTTTATGTAGGTTCCACAGTGCACATTGTCACCAGAACCATGCAGCCCTCATCACATTTAACCATCAAATGTGGCTCACTTGTGTAGGAAGGTTGAGGACCACTACTCTAGAGGATGTTGATTTCTTGTGCCCTGATTGGCCTCTATAACCTTTGAAAATCACCATAGATGCTGGCCCTATACTGGGCCTTGGAATACTTAAGGATTAAACTGGTTTTGGGTGAATAAATCACAGTACTGTGGCTGGAAGAATTCACAAAATCTGCACTTTGGAGGACTTGTCCATGTTATGGTCCATCCAGGAAGGATGGTCCAGGAAGGATGATCCTGGAGGGACTAGAACAGTTACATGTTTCGTCTCCTAAGTGCTGGTTATTTACAAATTAAGTTTTTCCTGCCTGGTCATTTTCCCTGCAACACTACTTTTAATAACGTAGTTACAATTCATTATTGTTTTTATCATTTTCATGTCTACCATTCCTTTATCACATGTACTTAGCTTCATCCTTAATATATATCTAATTGTAATTTTTTATTAAGCTACTAAATACCTTCATTATAATAAAAACTAAGTATTCTTATTCGTATATTGGTAATCATTGTTTAGTTTTAAGGCTGCCTGGAATGCTTTGCATAATAAGGGTCGTTCTATAAAGTAGTAATATATACACAAATAACCCACACATAGAAGAGAGGAGCTTACGGCAATGTAAGCTCTTCTCTTCTATGAGCGGGTTATTTGTGTATCGTTCCAGTCACGGTGTTTTGCCTTTTTTTGTTATTAGTAGTAATATATGTCAGTCACCTTAAGTTAGTGTGTTACATCTGGCTCACTGAGCTTCCTGTTGTTGCAGAAATCAGTTGTAGAGAGAGCATTTTGTTATTTGCATTTGTCAAATATTGCACTTTAACCCTTTGACTGTTTCGGTCGTATATATACATCTTACGAGCCAACGTGTTTGACGTATATACTCAAAAATTTTAGCGGCTTCAAATCAAGCAGGAGAAAGCTGGTAGGCCCACATGTGAGAGAATGGGTCTGTGGTCAGTGTGCACAGTATAAAACAATCCTGCAGCACAGTGCATAATGAGAAGAAGAAAACTCCGACAGTATTTTTGGATTAAAACGCCTACTTTGAGGTGTATGTTTGTAAAGTATTTACCTGGAGTTTACCTGGAGAGAGTTCCGGGGGTCAACGCCCCCGTGGCCCAGTCTGTGACCAGGCCACATGTTTGTATTCTTGTTTTCTTGGTCTCATTTGATAAATGGAAATCATAGAATAGAAGTGATTTTGATTGGTTTTACTATGAGAAGGATCTTGAAATGGAGCTCAAAGTGGCAGAAATGTTCGATTTTTGCTGATGTTCAAAAGTAAACAAATGACGTCATTGTCCAATAAATGTCCAACTAGCCATTCTAATATGCAGTCATGAATAGGTTGACATTATTTATACAATTATTACAATATTGCAGTAGTCTACATAACAGTAAATCTTCTACTTTTTGTGTGAATAAAAATTCCAAATAGAAAGCAAGAGCAATATCAGAGGGGCCTGGAGACATGACTGATGAACAGAGAAAATGTTATTTTAGTGCCAGGAATGTCTGCATTGTTCATTCTGGACTCTATTTTGAAATTGATACATTTTTTAATTTGCATGAAATTGGCAAAATTGCCAATTTCTGACCACCTTATTGGGTAGTTGAAATCTGTAAATGGGCAGTTTCTTGTACTCAGTCGATACAACAAATGGAGTTGTAAAGAAATAGTTATGAGTTTGGTCGACTGGAACAGTGGAATTTTCCGAAAATAGGGCTCAAAGTGGGCAAAATCACCGATGCGTAAATGTCGCCAAGGTCGCTAACTGTGTGAGAGCGTAATTTCATAACTTTTCCATCAAATTTCGTACTTTTGGTGTCATTACCATCGGGAAAATATTTTTTATCATAAGAAAAAATAATTTTTTTTTTTTTTTCAAATATTTTGCGACACCAAGAGACACTTCAGGATTTGGGGTTGTGACAGTCAAAGGGTTAAAGAATATTTTTATGCGAGTGTGCCTTAGTTCCCAGTTGCATAGTGATTCCTGTACAGTTGAGAAGGTTTGGTCTGAAACCAAGCCTTGGGACGGGTTGTGAGCAATGATGGGGTTACATCCAACAAACCTGTCATAAGTTGAACATATCATAGTCGAATATGAATGATATGATAAATACAGCCTGTCCTCACGTAATGGAGTTCCGTTCCCAGGACCACATCGGTAAACAAATTCGTCGCTAAGTGAGGAGCATATTATATGGTAGTGAGTTTGTGTCAACCATCTTTGATATTGTTTTAATGTCATATTTTTAAATGTTTATACAGCATTGTACTGTTTATTGAAATAAACAGAGTAGAGGAAATCAGCTGTAATATAAATTATTTAGGTATAAATACTGGTCAGAGAGCTCGTCATAAGTCCGAGGTGTCGGTAAATGAGTACGTTGCTAAGTGAGGAGAGGTTGTATATAAGTAAATAAATAACTACTGTACAAGTTTATCCTATCAAATGTACAGTATTGAGCAGTACAGAATGTGCACCGCCGTCACGCCATCGTAAGGGTAAAATATCACAAGCCAAACCATCGTGAAATGAGGAGCATCTGTATTATAAACTACGAGCCTAAAATATTTAAAAAGTGCAATTATTTTCTTACCTGCACTAATAGTTTTTCAAGGCATTGTTTACATAATAATGATGATGATGATGATGATAATAATAATAATGCTGGACTCTATTTTCACACAATCCTGTATGTACATACATAGTTTTTTTCAAAATTGGATGACAGGTACCTTGTTGCTTATGTGCTTTTGATTCAAGGGACTGGAACTACCCTCCTCCTCCCTTGGATCAAAGCTGATTACCTCCCATTCTACAGGTTCTGTATGACCCCTGTGGGTTTAGCTCTTCCCCATAATGCTACAAGAGATTAGAAAGTCAAAATATCGTGGCTACGGCAGTTTACTAAAAACCCGTATTTACTGTGTTAAAATTTCATCTCTTTGTGGTATTGAGTGTATGGTAGACTACCATACAATGATCTATGTTTTATCATTGTTAGTGAGAGTATGGTAGACTGCCATACAATGATCTGTTTTATCATTGTTAGTGAGAGTATGGTAGACTACCATACAATGATCTATGTTTTATCATTGTTAGTGGCAGTGAGAGTAAGGTAGACTACCATAAAATGATTTATGTTTTATCATTGTTAGTGGTAGTGAGTGTATGGTAGACTTATCATACAACAAACAAGGCTTCATTGGGCATTTCGATACAATGCATTTTTGTTGCAATGGACATCCCCCTCCCCATATTAATTCATTATACCAAGATTTCACTGTAAGTGAATTGCTAATAAAAATGGAATGACCACTTCTGAGGTAATTTGTGGTAGAAAGAGGAGTCAGTGCTTATAAGCGAATTTACACAATGTATATGGTACTGGGTCCAGAGTAGAGTATAAAATGTCCCCTACATGAGTTACAAGACCTGGAGATAAGGTACCAGGTCCAGAGTACAGTACAGGATGTACGGTACACAAGTTACTTGACCTGGAGATAAGGTACCAGGTCCAGAGTACAGTACAGGATGTACGGTACACAAGTTACTTGACCTGGAGATAAGGTACCAGGTCCAGAGTACAGTACAGGATGTATGGTACACAAGTTACTTGACCTGGAGATAAGGTACCAGGTCCAGAGTACAGTACAGGATGTACGGTACACAAGTTACTTGACCTGGAGATAAGGTACCAGGTCCAGAGTACAGTACAGGATGTATGGTACACAAGTTACTTGACCTGGAGATAAGGTACCAGGTCCAGAGTAGACTATAAGATGTACAGTACACAAGTTACTTGACCTGGGGAGAAGAGTAGTCTAATGTGTTGTCTGTATTATAATATTGAAATATTATTCGTCTTTCATGGCCATTAGTGTAATGTGTTTGTGTTCGTATTTGTTGATGCTATATTGTTGTTCGATGTTGATGGATTGTTGATGAATTGATGTGTTGATTGTTGATGAATTGATATGTTGATTGTTGATGAATTGATGTGTTGTTTGTTGATGAATTGTTGAATGTTGATGCCATGTTGTCAGTGGCGGTTTGTCAAGAAATAGAATGGGGGGATTGTGTGACTGCAGCTCCTCACTGCCAGATGTAACACCAGTAATACCTATATTATTGTACTGCATCAGATTTCTATTTTTAATCATTTTTTATCTCGTTTCAATAAAACAATTGAAAATTCGCTTACAAATACATTGAAAACAGACAACAGATTTTTCCTGTAATATATTTGTCAGTTGTAAATTATTTTAGCGTAAGGTTGATGAAGTCATACATCTGGCAGTGAGCATCGGGGGAGACTGCAGCTCCTTTGGACAAGCCGCCACTGCGTGTTGCTGACTGTGTTACTCTTGTGTGTTGTTATATGTATGCAGGATGTCCAAGCATTTAAATGTACAGGGTATTTAGGTGTTATATATGTACAGGATATCCAGAGGTCATGTATTTTTCATGTGTATTTTGTGTTGTGTGTGATTTTTTGTAGTCTAGGTCAGTTTTTCCCATCTTCGGGGCATTGCCTTCCTGGTCGTTATTTTCAGAATTCAAGCAGGGGATTCTCTTAAAATTCTTGGACCCTGAGAGCAATTTTCAGAAGAGGGATCTGGTTCTGAAAGGGTTAATTGTATTAATATGACGATTTTTTTGCTCATTGTGACAAGTCACTTTTGTTTCGTCTGAATGTCAGGTTTATTATTCAACGACTGAGCTTCATGATCCGGGCGAAATGTCGGACCTGGACGCTGAACTCATCACTGATCGTAATGACATCATCATGGACGATCTCAACGGACAGCCACCAAACAAACCTAAAGAGGTAAAGTACTGCCTGGTTTAACATTCTGAACGTAGGCAAACATTACAGGTGCTCCTCCGGGTTTAGCGCTTCCCCTTGATTATAATAATAATAATAATAATACAGGTGCTATAACAAACAGAAATGCACAATACCATGACTGGAACAATACACAAGTATCCTGCCCATAGGAGAGAGGAGCTTAGTGTGATGTTTTGGTACAACTTAAATCATTTATAAAGAATAAAGATTTTAATTTCTTTGTAAAGGTTACAATGTGTAATTACAGTGGATCCCCGCATAACGATTACCTCCGAATGCGACCAATTATGTAAGTGTATTTATGTAAGTGCGTTTGTACATGTATGTTTGGGGGTCTGAAATGGACTAATCTACTTCACAATATTCCTTATGGGAACAAATTCAGTCAGTACTGGCACCTGAACATACTTATGGAGTGAAAAAATATCGTTAACCGGGGGTCCACTGTACAGTTTTAGTTTACTAAGTACAAAGAAAGTCGCTATCATGCTGGAACATGTTGGGCAGACTGATCCTAGTACAGTGGACCCCCGGTTAACGATATTTTTTCATTCCAGAAGTATGTTCAGGTGCCAGTACTGACCGAATTTGTTCCCATAAGGAATATTGTGAAGTAGATTAGTCCATTTCAGACCCCCAAACATACACGTACAAACGCACTTACATAAATACACTTACATAATTGGTCGCATTGGGAGGTGATCGTTATGCGGGGGTCCACTGTACCTAATAACTACTAAAATCTAGACAATATAAGAGTGGTTAACTTTTATTAAAATTTATATTTTATCTTAATACTAATGTGGGGTAGTTAAGGTAGAAGTTATAATAATAATAATAATAATAATAATAATAATAATAATGTGGGGTAGTTAAGGTGGCAGTTTATAAGAAGAATGATCTTGAAGTTGCACATAAAAATATTACAATTAATGGTTCAAACAATGGTCACAGACCGGGCTGCGGGGGCGTTGACCCCCGGAACTCTCTCCAGGTAAACTCCAGGTAAACAAGTTGGACCAAAATATTGTTAGCTGTGGGTTATTTATGAAATAAGGAAATAAATAACTATTGTCACTAAATAAGTAAATTAACAAATGATTGCTGTAAGTAAATAAATATCAATATTGTAAAGTAAATAAATGAATACAGTAATACCCAGCATAGTAATGTTTTTAACAGTCTAATACAGTAATACCCAGCATAGTAATGTTTTTAACAGTCTAATACAGTAATACCCAGCATAGTAATGTTTTTAACAGTCTAATACAGTAATACCCAGCATAGTAATGTTTTTAACAGTCTAATACAGTAATACCCAGCATAGTAATGTTTTTAACAGTCTAATACAGTAATACCCTGCATAGTAATGTTTTTAACAGTCTAATACAGTAATACCCAGCATAGTAATGTTTTTAACAGTCTAATACAGTAATACCCAGCATAGTAATGTTTTTAACAGTCTAATACAGTAATACCCAGCATAGTAATGTTTTTAACAGTCTAATACAGTAATACCCAGCATAGTAATGTTTTTAACAGTCTAATACAGTAATACCCAGCATAGTAATGTTTTTAACAGTCTAATACAGTAATACCCTGCATAGTAATGTTTTTAACAGTCTAATACAGTAATACCCAGCATAGTAATGTTTTTAACAGTCTAATACAGTAATACCCAGCATAGTAATGTTTTTAACAGTCTAATACAGTAATACCCAGCATAGTAATGTTTTTAACAGTCTAATACAGTAATACCCAGCATAGTAATGTTTTTAACAGTCTAATACAGTAATACCCAGCATAGTAATGTTTTTAACAGTCTAATACAGTAATACCCAGCATAGTAATGTTTTTAACAGTCTAATACAGTAATACCCAGCATAGTAATGTTTTTAACAGTCTAATACAGTAATACCCAGCATAGTAATGTTTTTAACAGTCTAATACAGTAATACCTGCATAATAATGTTTTTAACAGTCTAATACAGTAATACCCTGCATAGTAATGTTTTTAACAGTCTAATACAGTAATACCCAGCATAGTAATGTTTTTAACAGTCTAATACAGTAATACCCAGCATAGTAATGTTTTTAACAGTCTAATACAGTAATACCCAGCATAGTAATGTTTTTAACAGTCTAATACAGTAATACCCAGCATAGTAATGTTTTTAACAGTCTAATACAGTAATACCCAGCATAGTAATGTTTTTAACAGTCTAATACAGTAATACCCAGCATAGTAATGTTTTTAACAGTCTAATACAGTAATACCCAGCATAGTAATGTTTTTAACAGTCTAATACAGTAATACCCAGCATAGTAATGTTTTTAACAGTCTAATACAGTAATACCCAGCATAGTAATGTTTTTAACAGTCTAATACAGTAATACCCAGCATAGTAATGTTTTTAACAGTCTAATACAGTAATACCCAGCATAGTAATGTTTTTAACAGTCTAATACAGTAATACCCAGCATAGTAATGTTTTTAACAGTCTAATACAGTAATACCCAGCATAGTAATGTTTTTAACAGTCTAATACAGTAATACCCAGCATAGTAATGTTTTTAACAGTCTAATACAGTAATACCCAGCATAGTAATGTTTTTAACAGTCTAATACAGTAATACCCATAGCATAGTAATGCATAGTTTTTTTAACAGTCTAATACAGTAATACCCAGCATAGTAATGTTTTTAACAGTCTAATACAGAAATACCCTGCATAGTAATGTTTTTAACAGTCTAATACAGTAATACCCAGCATAGTAATGTTTTTAACAGTCTAATACAGTAATACCCAGCATAGTAATGTTTTTAACAGTCTAATACAGTAATACCCTGCATAGTAATGTTTTTAACAGTCTAATACAGTAATACCCTGCATAGTAATGTTTTTAACAGTCTAATACAGTAATACCCTGCATAGTAATGTTTTTAACAGTCTAATACAGTAATACCCTGCATAGTAATGTTTTTAACAGTCTAATACAGTAATACCCAGCATAGTAATGTTTTTAACAGTCTAATACAGTAATACCCAGCATAGTAATGTTTTTAACAGTCTAATACAGTAATACCCAGCATAGTAATGTTTTTAACAGTCTAATACAGTAATACCCTGCATAGTAATGTTTTTAACAGTCTAATACAGTAATACCCAGCATAGTAATGTTTTTAACAGTCTAATACAGTAATACCCAGCAGTCTAATACAGTAATACCCAGCATAGTAATGTTTTTAACAGTCTAATACAGTAATACCCAGCATAGTAATGTTTTTAACAGTCTAATACAGTAATACCCTGCATAGTAATGTTTTTAACAGTCTAATACAGTAATACCCAGCATAGTAATGTTTTTAACAGTCTAATACAGTAATACCCAGCATAGTAATGTTTTTAACAGTCTAATACAGTAATACCCAGCATAGTAATGTTTTTAACAGTCTAATACAGTAATACCCAGCATAGTAATGTTTTTAACAGTCTAATACAGTAATACCCTGCATAGTAATGTTTTTAACAGTCTAATACAGTAATACCCAGCATAGTAATGTTTTTAACAGTCTAATACAGTAATACCCAGCATAGTAATGTTTTTAACAGTCTAATACAGTAATACCCAGCATAGTAATGTTTTTAACAGTCTAATACAGTAATACCCAGCATAGTAATGTTTTTAACAGTCTAATACAGTAATACCCAGCATAGTAATGTTTTTAACAGTCTAATACAGTAATACCCAGCATAGTAATGTTTTTAACAGTCTAATACAGTAATACCCAGCATAGTAATGTTTTTAACAGTCTAATACAGTAATACCCAGCATAGTAATGTTTTTAACAGTCTAATACAGTAATACCCAGCATAGTAATGTTTTTAACAGTCTAATACAGTAATACCCAGCATAGTAATGTTTTTAACAGTCTAATACAGTAATACCCTGCATAGTAATGTTTTTAACAGTCTAATACAGTAATACCCAGCATAGTAATGTTTTTAACAGTCTAATACAGTAATACCCAGCATAGTAATGTTTTTAACAGTCTAATACAGTAATACCCTGCATAGTAATGTTTTTAACAGTCTAATACAGTAATACCCTGCATAGTAATGTTTTTAACAGTCTAATACAGTAATACCCTGCATAGTAATGTTTTTAACAGTCTAATACAGTAATACCCTGCATAGTAATGTTTTTAACAGTCTAATACAGTAATACCCAGCATAGTAATGTTTTTAACAGTCTAATACAGTAATACCCAGCATAGTAATGTTTTTAACAGTCTAATACAGTAATACCCAGCATAGTAATGTTTTTAACAGTCTAATACAGTAATACCCTGCATAGTAATGTTTTTAACAGTCTAATACAGTAATACCCAGCATAGTAATGTTTTTAACAGTCTAATACAGTAATACCCTGCATAGTAATGTTTTTAACAGTCTAATACAGTAATACCCTGCATAGTAATGTTTTTAACAGTCTAATACAGTAATACCCAGCATAGTAATGTTTTTAACAGTCTAATACAGTAATACCCAGCATAGTAATGTTTTTAACAGTCTAATACAGTAATACCCTGCATAGTAATGTTTTTAACAGTCTAATACAGTAATACCCAGCATAGTAATGTTTTTAACAGTCTAATACAGTAATACCCTGCATAGTAATGTTTTTAACAGTCTAATACAGTAATACCCAGCATAGTAATGTTTTTAACAGTCTAATACAGTAATACCCAGCATAGTAATGTTTTTAACAGTCTAATACAGTAATACCCTGCATAGTAATGTTTTTAACAGTCTAATACAGTAATACCCAGCATAGTAATGTTTTTAACAGTCTAATACAGTAATACCCTGCATAGTAATGTTTTTAACAGTCTAATACAGTAATACCCTGCATAGTAATGTTTTTAACAGTCTAATACAGTAATACCCTGCATAGTAATGTTTTTAACAGTCTAATACAGTAATACCCTGCATAGTAATGTTTTTAACAGTCTAATACAGTAATACCCAGCATAGTAATGTTTTTAACAGTCTAATACAGTAATACCCAGCATAGTAATGTTTTTAACAGTCTAATACAGTAATACCCAGCATAGTAATGTTTTTAACAGTCTAATACAGTAATACCCAGCATAGTAATGTTTTTAACAGTCTAATACAGTAATACCCAGCATAGTAATGTTTTTAACAGTCTAATACAGAAATACCCTGCATAGTAATGTTTTTAACAGTCTAATACAGTAATACCCAGCATAGTAATGTTTTTAACAGTCTAATACAGTAATACCCAGCATAGTAATGTTTTTAACAGTCTAATACAGTAATACCCAGCATAGTAATGTTTTTAACAGTCTAATACAGTAATACCCAGCATAGTAATGTTTTTAACAGTCTAATACAGTAATACCCAGCATAGTAATGTTTTTAACAGTCTAATACAGTAATACCCAGCATAGTAATGTTTTTAACAGTCTAATACAGTAATACCCAGCATAGTAATGTTTTTAACAGTCTAATACAGTAATACCCAGCATAGTAATGTTTTTAACAGTCTAATACAGTAATACCCAGCATAGTAATGTTTTTAACAGTCTAATACAGTAATACCCTGCATAGTAATGTTTTTAACAGTCTAATACAGTAATACCCAGCATAGTAATGTTTTTAACAGTCTAATACAGTAATACCCAGCATAGTAATGTTTTTAACAGTCTAATACAGTAATACCCAGCATAGTAATGTTTTTAACAGTCTAATACAGTAATACCCAGCATAGTAATGTTTTTAACAGTCTAATACAGTAATACCCAGCATAGTAATGTTTTTAACAGTCTAATACAGTAATACCCAGCATAGTAATGTTTTTAACAGTCTAATACAGTAATACCCAGCATAGTAATGTTTTTAACAGTCTAATACAGTAATACCCTGCATAGTAATGTTTTTAACAGTCTAATACAGTAATACCCAGCATAGTAATGTTTTTAACAGTCTAATACAGTAATACCCAGCATAGTAATGTTTTTAACAGTCTAATACAGTAATACCCAGCATAGTAATGTTTTTAACAGTCTAATACAGTAATACCCAGCATAGTAATGTTTTTAACAGTCTAATACAGTAATACCCTGCATAGTAATGTTTTTAACAGTCTAATACAGTAATACCCAGCATAGTAATGTTTTTAACAGTCTAATACAGTAATACCCAGCATAGTAATGTTTTTAACAGTCTAATACAGTAATACCCTGCATAGTAATGTTTTTAACAGTCTAATACAGTAATACCCAGCATAGTAATGTTTTTAACAGTCTAATACAGTAATACCCAGCATAGTAATGTTTTTAACAGTCTAATACAGTAATACCCAGCATAGTAATGTTTTTAACAGTCTAATACAGTAATACCCAGCATAGTAATGTTTTTAACAGTCTAATACAGAAATACCCTGCATAGTAATGTTTTTAACAGTCTAATACAGTAATACCCAGCATAGTAATGTTTTTAACAGTCTAATACAGAAATACCCTGCATAGTAATGTTTTTAACAGTCTAATACAGTAATACCCAGCATAGTAATGTTTTTAACAGTCTAATACAGAAATACCCAGCATAGTAATGTTTTTAACAGTCTAATACAGTAATACCCAGCATAGTAATGTTTTTAACAGTCTAATACAGTAATACCCAGCATAGTAATGTTTTTAACAGTCTAATACAGTAATACCCAGCATAGTAATGTTTTTAACAGTCTAATACAGTAATACCCAGCATAGTAATGTTTTTAACAGTCTAATACAGTAATACCCAGCATAGTAATGTTTTTAACAGTCTAATACAGTAATACCCAGCATAGTAATGTTTTTAACAGTCTAATACAGTAATACCCAGCATAGTAATGTTTTTAACAGTCTAATACAGTAATACCCAGCATAGTAATGTTTTTAACAGTCTAATACAGAAATACCCAGCATAGTAATGTTTTTAACAGTCTAATACAGTAATACCCAGCATAGTAATGTTTTTAACAGTCTAATACAGAAATACCCAGCATAGTAATGTTTTTAACAGTCTAATACAGTAATACCCAGCATAGTAATGTTTTTAACAGTCTAATACAGAAATACCCAGCATAGTAATGTTTTTAACAGTCTAATACAGAAATACCCAGCATAGTAATGTTTTTAACAGTCTAATACAGTAATACCCAGCATAGTAATGTTTTTAACAGTCTAATACAGTAATACCCTGCATAGTAATGTTTTTAACAGTCTAATACAGTAATACCCAGCATAGTAATGTTTTTAACAGTCTAATACAGTAATACCCAGCATAGTAATGTTTTTAACAGTCTAATACAGTAATACCCAGCATAGTAATGTTTTTAACAGTCTAATACAGTAATACCCAGCATAGTAATGTTTTTAACAGTCTAATACAGTAATACCCAGCATAGTAATGTTTTTAACAGTCTAATACAGTAATACCCTGCATAGTAATGTTTTTAACAGTCTAATACAGTAATACCCAGCATAGTAATGTTTTTAACAGTCTAATACAGTAATACCCAGCATAGTAATGTTTTTAACAGTCTAATACAGTAATACCCAGCATAGTAATGTTTTTAACAGTCTAATACAGTAATACCCAGCATAGTAATGTTTTTAACAGTCTAATACAGTAATACCCAGCATAGTAATGTTTTTAACAGTCTAATACAGTAATACCCAGCATAGTAATGTTTTTAACAGTCTAATACAGTAATACCCTGCATAGTAATGTTTTTAACAGTCTAATACAGTAATACCCAGCATAGTAATGTTTTTAACAGTCTAATACAGTAATACCCAGCATAGTAATGTTTTTAACAGTCTAATACAGTAATACCCAGCATAGTAATGTTTTTAACAGTCTAATACAGTAATACCCTGCATAGTAATGTTTTTAACAGTCTAATACAGTAATACCCAGCATAGTAATGTTTTTAACAGTCTAATACAGTAATACCCAGCATAGTAATGTTTTTAACAGTCTAATACAGTAATACCCTGCATAGTAATGTTTTTAACAGTCTAATACAGTAATACCCAGCATAGTAATGTTTTTAACAGTCTAATACAGTAATACCCAGCATAGTAATGTTTTTAACAGTCTAATACAGTAATACCCAGCATAGTAATGTTTTTAACAGTCTAATACAGTAATACCCAGCATAGTAATGTTTTTAACAGTCTAATACAGTAATACCCAGCATAGTAATGTTTTTAACAGTCTAATACAGTAATACCCAGCATAGTAATGTTTTTAACAGTCTAATACAGTAATACCTGCATAGTAATGTTTTTAACAGTCTAATACAGTAATACCCAGCATAGTAATGTTTTTAACAGTCTAATACAGTAATACCCAGCATAGTAATGTTTTTAACAGTCTAATACAGTAATACCCAGCATAGTAATGTTTTTAACAGTCTAATACAGAAATACCCTGCATAGTAATGTTTTTAACAGTCTAATACAGTAATACCCAGCATAGTAATGTTTTTAACAGTCTAATACAGTAATACCCAGCATAGTAATGTTTTTAACAGTCTAATACAGTAATACCCAGCATAGTAATGTTTTTAACAGTCTAATACAGTAATACCCAGCATAGTAATGTTTTTAACAGTCTAATACAGTAATACCCTGCATAGTAATGTTTTTAACAGTCTAATACAGTAATACCCAGCATAGTAATGTTTTTAACAGTCTAATACAGTAATACCCTGCATAGTAATGTTTTTAACAGTCTAATACAGTAATACCCAGCATAGTAATGTTTTTAACAGTCTAATACAGTAATACCCTGCATAGTAATGTTTTTAACAGTCTAATACAGTAATACCCAGCATAGTAATGTTTTTAACAGTCTAATACAGTAATACCCTGCATAGTAATGTTTTTAACAGTCTAATACAGTAATACCCAGCATAGTAATGTTTTTAACAGTCTAATACAGTAATACCCAGCATAGTAATGTTTTTAACAGTCTAATACAGTAATACCCAGCATAGTAATGCTTTTAACAGTCTAATACAGACTGTTTTTAACAGTCTAATACAGTAATACCCTGCATAGTAATGTTTTTAACAGTCTAATACAGTAATACCCAGCATAGTAATGTTTTTAACAGTCTAATACAGTAATACCCAGCATAGTAATGTTTTTAACAGTCTAATACAGTAATACCCTGCATAGTAATGTTTTTAACCCTTTGACTGTCGCGGCCGTATATATACGTTTGCGAGGTACCGTGTTTGACGTATATATACTCATAAATTCTAGCGGCTTCAAATCAGGCAGGAGAAAGCTAGTAGGCCCACATGTGAGAGAATGGGTCTGTGTGGTCAGTGTGCACCACATAAAAAAAATCCTGGAGCACGCAGTGCATAATGAGAAAAAAAAAACTCCGACCGTTTTTTTTAATTAAAATGCCGACTTTGTGGTCTATTTTCGTATAGTATTTGTGGTTGTATTCTCGTTTTCATGGTCTCATTTGATAGAATGGAAACTATATTATAGAAATGGAGGTGATTTTGATTAATTTTACTATAAAAAGAACCTGGAAATGGAGCACAAAGTACAGGAAATGTTTGATTTTTGCCGATGTTCAAAAGTGAACAAATGATGTCATTGTCCAATAAATGTCCAAATAGCCATTCTAATACGCAGTCATGAATGGGTTGATGTAATTTTTACAATTATTACAGTATTGCAGTAGTCTGCATAACAGTAAATCTTCTATTTTTTGTTTGAATAAAATTTCAAAATAAAAAGCAAGAGTAATATCACAGGGACCTGGAGACATGACTGATGAACAAAGAAAATGTTATTTTAGAGCCAGGAATGTCTGCATTGTTCATTCTGGACCTTATTTTGAAATTGTCGTATTTTTTAATTTTCGTGAAATTGGCCAAATTGCAAATTTCTGACCATGTTATTGGGTAGTTGAAATCGGTAAATGGGCAGTTTCTTGTACTCAATCGATAGAAAAAATAGAGTTCTGAAGAAATAGTTATGAGTTTGGTTGACTGGAATAACGGAAATAGGGCTCAAAGTGGGCGAAATTGCCGATTTTTAAATATCGCCGAAGTCGCTGACTTCGCGAGAGCGTAATTCCGTCAGTTTTCCATCAAATTTCGTTTTTTTGGTGTCTTTACAATCGGGAAAAGATTCTCTATCATTTCATAAGAAAAAATAATTTTTTTTTTTTTCGAATATTTTGCGACACCAGAAGCAACTTCAGGATTTGGCCCTTCGACAGTCAAAGGGTTAACAGTCTAATACAGTAATACCCAGCATAGTAATGTTTTTAACAGTCTAATACAGTAATACCCTGCATAGTAATGTTTTTAACAGTCTAATACAGTAATACCCTGCATAGTAATGTTTTTAACAGTCTAATACAGTAATACCTGCATAGTAATGTTTTTAACAGTCTAATACAGTAATACCCAGCATAGTAATGTTTTTAACAGTCTAATACAGTAATACCCAGCATAGTAATGTTTTTAACAGTCTAATACAGTAATACCCAGCATAGTAATGTTTTTAACAGTCTAATACAGTAATACCCTGCATAGTAATGTTTTTAACAGTCTAA